>NC_046154.1:233139814-233376207 GCF_011064425.1 Rattus rattus | reverse complement strand
AAGATTTCCTTTACTAAGAGCCATAAAATATTGCTGAGAATTTAGTGAAGACCGAAGGAAGTGGGGAAATGTCTATCAATTGGAAGGTGAAACACTGTGTCCATGTCTGTGGGTTCTGAATTTTTCTTTGAATTTTGTAAAACCCAGTCAAACTTTCTGGTAGAACTATTGTATTGTTGACAATTGACAAGTTAGTTCTAAAATGTATGGGTGAATTTCAACGGCCAAATAAGGCTCGAGAGCAGTTAGAAGACTTACTATAATGTTGCAATGACCAAATGAAAAACGAAATGAAAAAAATTATAATTAAGAATCCAAAGATACAGGCTGGAGAGATGACTCAGCGGTTAAACTGCCCTTCCAGAGGTTCTGAGTTCAATTCCCAGCAACCACATGGTGGCTCACAAGGGGATCTGATGCCCTGTTTTGGTGTGTCTGAAGACAGGGACAGTGCATTCATATACATAAAATAAATAAATCTTTAATAAAAAGAATCCAGTGGGGTTGGGGATTTAGCTCAGTGGTAAAGCACTTGCCTGGGTTCAGTCCCCAGCTCCAAAAAAAAAAAAAAAAAAAAAAAAAAAGAAAGAATCCAGTGATAGGAACACACATACACAGCTACACGCAGAACTTGCCTCGTAGCTCAAGCCAGCCTGTGTGACGCCCTCCCACTGTCAGGATTACAGGTGAGCACTACTGTGCATGTGTGCTAATTGATATTTAATGAAGTGCTAATTAATATTTAATGAAGGCACTTCAGCAATTCAGTGAGCAAAAGGGTTCAGTAGTTTCAATAGTTTCAAAAGTTTGCTGTTCAGATGTAACAAAACCTTTGATCCCTGTGTAACATAACACAAGAAAAAATAATTCAAGGTGAATTATCAGCCTGAATATAAAAGCTGAAAGTATTAAAAAAAAAAAAGAAAAGAAAAAAAAGAGAAAAAGATCACTGTAAGTTGGTATGGACACAAAGACTTCTTAGGAAAAGTGTAAAAGCACAGGCCTTAAAGGGGGAAAAAATCAACTGAACATCCTGAAATTCATACACAAAGCTCAGATTAAACAAAGACATTTGCATTACAAAAAGTTCTAAGCAAACAAGCAGCAGAAAGGTACCAAAAATTTACTAAAAGACCTAACTAATCGTATTGCAAAAAGATGTATAAATGAGTAATAAATGCTCATTTTTGGAATGTGCTCAGCAGTTTCTGTCATACAAATACAAACAGAAGTCATAAGATACCCACGCCCAGGAGAATGGATAAGAAATTTTAAAATACCGACACTACGAATTGTAAGCGAGGACAGAGCAACAGAAACTCACCACAGTACAGATTTAAAGTCATGACTCCTCTAACACACCGTTGAGCAGTTTCATATAAAGCAAGACAGATACATAGTGTATGACTCCATAAGGCCATTTTGATGTTTTTGCTCAGGAGAAATGAAAGCATACCCCCACACAGACCCAGTACAAGATCGAAGCCGCTGTTTTATGTGTGACTACCAGGATATAGAAGCAATCCAAGTGTCTATCAACAAAAGAAACTGGCATAGTCACACAATGACATACCTGTCAGTGACAAACCACTGTTTTAAGGAGCGCAAAAGCCCAGTGAGAGAATACTATATATCCAGGTTTCCAACTGTGTGTAGTTGTAGAGCAGACAGACCTGTTAATAGGGACTTAGAGAACACTGGGGTAGGGTAGTGAGTGGGAAGAGGCACTAGGTAAGTTCCTAGGGTGCCAGAAGTCTTCTGTATTTGACAGGAGTGTGAATAACTCAGATTATGATAAACCTTCAAGATTTCTCCTTAAATTTATACCAAATAGTATATACTTCACTGTGTGTACCTCAAACATACACACCACCCTGAACCCTGAGGACTCTACTGTTGAAATATTAAATTGTCAATGGACAGTGATGCCTTCTGTCACCTCAGATGTACCACCAGAGTCTGTGGCCCTGTCTCCATTGCCGTTGCCAGAGAAAAGTGTGCAACCGTTTAAAATAAAAGTAGTTGAAAATGAGCTTTAATCCCAGCACTCAGGAGACAGAAGCAGGTGGATCTCTAAGTTCAAAAGCCAGACTGGTCTACAGAGTAAATTCCAGGACATCCGGGACATCTCTTGACGAACAAACAAAAAGTTGAAAATGACCAAAGAATCGTGTATTTTCTGTTTAGTGTGACCAGTGGGAAGCACACGGGGGTCTATAACAGCAAACTAGTATTTTATGCACAAAGACTTCATGTGGAGTTCGTGAAAATTTATCAACATGGTAAAAAGGTGGTCATGTGTTTCTGCCGGCCGCTGGGGTGTGGGATCGCTGCTTGGGCAGTTGAAAGGGAAGGCGCCCCTCTGCATTCTGTCTTGCTGCATTTCGGAATGCTAGACTGCATTAATCCTTCACTGCCATGGGGTCCTGAGCTTGTGGGAAGCACCAATGCACTGCTCATATATTACAGTACAGATTTAAAATCACAACACACCTTTGAGCATTTCACATAAAGCAAGACAGATATGTAGCGTATGACTTCATAAGACCATTTTGATGTTTTTGCTCTCGGGAGTGGGAGAGCTCAGCCTTTGGGTGGGGGGCCTCAGCACAAGAGTGAGAAACAAGGTAGGCTGAGGCTGAAACTGGGGTTCTCTGACTCCTGGGTGACCAGCCGACACTGGAAACCACATAGAGTCTGAACAGAGGGGGCCCAGGGTCTGTGATGAGGAGCGGAGCTGGGGCCCTGCCGAGTCTCAGGGAGTTGGGAACAGAGAAGGCCCCAGCAAGCCTGGGATGTGTGTATGGGGAACTCCAACTCAGCTTATCCCGGATTGTCCAAGCACCAAGGGCCTTCCGGTGCAGCTTTGTAGCCTAAGGCTTTCTCCATGCTCCCACAGAGGTCCTGATGAGTCTTGGAACCAATACAGTCCTTTTGATTGTTCATCATGGAAAATGGATGCATATCATCTCCCCAGGGTGCACCAGAGATTAAATATCTTTTCTAGGAAGGAATGTCTGGGAAGGGAAGCTTATTGGCTAAACCCTGAGGCCCATCTAGATATCTCATTAGCATGGAGAATTCTGGTCTGGGCTACATGACCATTGGCTACATCTCTATATGGGGAATGTGGTCATGAGTTCTGGGGTAAGAACCTGGTAGGGAACAGGGAGATGCCTACAGTCCTCAGATGGGTGCTGGAGTCTCTGACCTCTCTCAACCTTACCAAGTTTCCTGGTACAGTCCATTGACCCACATAGTCACATGCTTTAATTGGTCACTTGTCATTTTTATGATCATTCCTAGCATATGATATGGTGTGTGGACCTATGGACACATCAGTATTTTATGATGGGGGCTAGATATGTCTTTTATACCCATGAATATTTAGACCACGGCGTGGTTTCTTCCAAGTATGTTACAGGACTTTTCTTAGCCCAGTTGTACTTTGCCTAACGACCTAGGTGCTCATGGTCACAAGGCCACCTGGGACAATGGCTCCCCCATTTGTTCCCTCATGACAGTGATGGTGAAAGGTATGGGCATTCGTGGGAAATTAAGAAAAGTGAGAAATTAAGGAAAAGTGATAAAAACTCCTAAGAGAGGGAGGAGCTCACAAGTTAGGAAAGGTGGTTAAACTTTCTGTCTAAATTAAGTTTTTATAGAGATATGTCAGAAAACAGACAAACCTGGGAGTCATCCCTATGATTGATCAGTACTTTGGGCTATCACTGGAGAAACCACACATTCTATGCATGCTCCCAGGCCCAACTAGGAAACGCTCAGGTGCTGTTTCTATATGCCTACCTCATCACAGGTGCCGCGTTCACCCTGTCCCTCTCTCACTCTGGCCTTATTAGCTGCTGACCTTAACTGTTAGTCACTGGCATGGTTACTGCTGCCACCCTTGCACATGACTGACAACTACCAAGAAGTGATGAGGCTTAGTTAACTGAATTCTCAGTTAACTCCTTGTCTACGAGTTGGTCCGGAGGGCTTTTTTTTTTTTCCTTTAAACGAATTACCTTTAATCTGTGACAACCAATTGCATTAGAAGTAGCAGTCTATGAGGGTGCTGGAGAAATGGCTCAGTGGTTAGGAGTGCTTGCTGGATTTCCAGAGGACCCGAGTTTGGTTCCCACTGCCCACGTGGCAGCTGGCAACTTCCTGTAACTCCAACTCCAGGTGATCCAACACCCTCTTCTGGACCCTGGAGGTATCTGCACACATATGGCACCCCCCCCATACAAACGTTCAAAATAAGTGTAAAAGTATATTCCTTATGAGCTTTGGGGGCAGCCTGCCAGCTTGCTGTCAACCAACCCAAATCCTTGTCCCCCCCCCTTTTTTTTACCTGTTTAGCTTGATTATCTCTTATCAGGCTACAAGCTCCTCTGTTCATCTCTAGGGTTCCTAGCCTCACTGTTTAATCCCAATATCCCTTAACCTTAAAGTCCATTCCCCTACAATGTATATGAGTTTTTGCCAAATGCAGTTTTCCCAGTTTTCCCTTTCCTGTGCTACCTACTGAGTGCAAAACAGAAATAAGGAAAGGGCGTGACTGCTCCTAGGTATGGTGGAGAATTTGAAGAAGAGCTTAGCCAGAAGCAGACACATCTGGGACAGTTCAGAGTGGTCATGGCCCTGAACTGTGAGAGGACGGGAGAGGATATGAGGGATGGGGGTGGGGACAACGATACACGACCAGGTGCAGTAGCGAGAAGGCCAAAGGTACAGAGGGGTGGGGAACCAAAATGTCTGGATTATATCATGAAGGGGGAAGGGCAGCCCAGTCGCTGGGCTGGAGAGTTCAGGGTAGAGGCCAGGGTATGCCAGCCTTATCCTGTAACAGGTAGGGACTAAGGGACGCTGGGAGAACCTGGAGGCCTAGTCCCTTTTGATATGCTAGGTCAGCACCTCAGCCATTTGTCCTGTGTTTGAGACTTATCACCTACAGAGAGCTAGCTCCCTCCTAGTTATCAAAGCTCTGGGCCAGGTTGTGGATACTGGATACCTAGGTTATCTTCATTGTTTGCGTTGCTTCTGATGCTGGGTATTTGCCAAACCATTAGCAGTTTGACGGCATTAGTTCTTTGCTGGTGGTGTAAATGATTACCTAGCCACCACCTTCTCATGTCTTTTCTGTGATGGCCCCCGATTCATGCACTGCCTTAGCTTTCCCTGTAAGTACGTGCGGGGCAAGCATACACTATGAACTGTTCTCAGCACTACTATGCCTTGGCTGTCTAGTGCCCAAGCCCTTTCACACCTGTGTTCTGATGATCGGACTCCAGCTTGCTTGGCTGGCCAGCCTTTCTTTCCACTACTCTCCAGCATAGCAGCCGAGCAGGGGAAGATTCCGAAGTGCAGGAGTCCAGAGGGCTGGAGCGCTTCTTATGTGGACATGGCTTTGTGCACATTGCTTTCTGTGTTACATAAGGAGTATAAGGAGTTTGGCTGTAAAGCGCTCTCTCTCTCTCTCTCTCTCTCTCTCTCTCTCTCTAATATATATGTCTCTGTCTCTGTCATCACACACACACACACACACACTCAATCAATGTGACTAAGATCAGCATTATTTCTGATCTCTGTTTTTTTCTCATATACATATATAGATATAGATATATAGATATCTGTCTCTTTCATCTCTCTCTCTCTCTCTCTCTCTCTCTCACACACACACACACACACACACACACCATCAGTGTGACTGAGGTCAGCATTATTTCCAATATTGTCTTCACATTCACTCGCTCTACAGCAAGCATCCTGGTTCAATAAAACACATTGCCTATAGTTTCTGGCACAACCAAAGCTGCCTCACCTTTGTAGCTTCCCCCTAGCTATTCTAGCCTCTTACTAATTGTGGCAGTGGACAATACCACACGTCACTCATTAATTCTATGTTTATCCCTGTGACATCTAACATCAACACAATGCCTAAACAAAATTTTAGTTTATGGAGCCTCTACTATGGAGATCTAGGGAAAGGTTTCAGGAGATGGGAAGTTTCAGAAGTCAACATTACATTTTATATTTTGTGCACTTAACCCAACTTCTACACCCATGTTCTTCTACACCCTTAACCCAGCAAAAGAGTGAGTTCCTTGAGAGAGTGACTATGCCTTATCCCAGCATTTGTGCACTTTAAATAGAAAGTGGAGACTTGCATTTTGAGTTCCATCTATCCCTTCTGGAGAGGAAAAACAAACAACTATCCTTTCATCTACACTTCTAGGTTCCAAAACGTGTGGGTACTGTTCCCACACCGTGCAACTCTGCTGTGTATGCTAACCAGAGGGTTTTCACTTCAATTCCATCATTACACGACTTCTCTGCAGTTAGCACCAGATCCTATGCAATGAAGTATTGGCTCCTCAAGATGGTCCCCCACTTCAGATGGCAATCCTCAGGTGACTTGTAGTCACCACTAGGTGACTACAAGTTAGGGTCCTCAGGATTCCATCTCAGGTACCACAATTTTCTAGGACAGTCCACAGAATTTAGGGAGACTAATTTCTTATGGTTAGTCTTTTAATACAAGGCACCTTTTAATGTAAGGCTCATGACTGAGTGTGACCCCCACAGGGTCAGGCATATGGGAGAGTGCAGACTTGCCAAGCTCTTGGGGCTGCCACTCTCCAGAGCTCTGCAAAAGCTTTCTCTTGTAGGTATTATCAGTTAACAACTCAGCACCCAGCCCTTCTCCCTTCCCTGAGGCTGGAGTTAAATGTCCCAGCCTCCGATCATGACCTAGGCTTTCTCATGACTAGTTCCCACCCAGTGTCCCACTGACAGTCACCTCATTAGAAGAAAAGACACTGCTACTGTCTAGAACATCTCAAGGCACTAAGACCTCAGAGTTCCAAGCCAGGATTAAAGGCTAAATAGGAGAGCAAGATCAATACCACACTCCCCACCCCCCAGAGCTCAGGAAATGCACAGACCTTAGAGTCCCCCTCACTGTCCCCTTTACCCTTACCAAGTGTTATGGGGGGCAAATGCTACTATGTCTTCACCTCTTGTTTGGGTTATAGCACCCTTTCAGAATGGTCCTCTATAGAAAATGTGCATGCGACTTATACCTTGACTACACTTCCAAGGAGTCACGAAGTGGAAACTTGAGGGCTCTTTGGAAAGTCAGTTGGATGGTGTTTTGCAGGAGTGTTTCCTTAAAAAGTGGACACAGGTCTGAAAGGCTAAGGCCAACTTGTGAAGGAATATTGCACTGAAGCAGACACAGGAGAGAGTATGTTCTGCTAAAGCAAGCACGGGAAAGGACACGTGGTGAAAGATTCTTTGCTAACGACATGCATGTGTTGGTCCACCTTACATTGCATAGTTGAGCTGCATTTATTGGGAAACCATAGAGAGAAATGCACATTAAAAAAAAAAAAGACTCGTGATGGTGAGCTGCAGTTCTTGCTGCTTCCAAGGACTCGGACCGAGCCATGCCTCATGAGGCAAGGCACATGGAGGACGCATGATGTTTGAAGGGTATAAATTGGACTCCATGGAGTGATAGAGACAGAGCTTGGCTTGCTGGTACAGCTAGCTGCGCAATGCTTGTGGATCTCAGGTCTTTGCTGATCTTCACTTCCCTGAGAAGCACAGCTGAGCTTCTCCTGGCGTTCCTGCTGGTCCCTCCTACTGACTCAAGCTGAAGATGAGACTTGGGCATCACTGATATCGCTAACCCAGCTCCACCAAACCGCTGGAGTATCCGTGAGGTGTTTGCAAGTGGATTGAGCTGCTGCCTCTTGCTAACCTGTGAACTGAACTGCCGATTTCCAGACAACACAGATGAGAGTTGCTCCAAAGAACCTTTCTAAACAGGTACACTCCTCCCCCCTCCGACCCCCACCCAGTATCCTTTCTTTTCCACTACCTCTCGTAGGTGGTGGGTTACAAGGAAGGTTAAAGTACTTAAGAACCATCATTAAAAATAGGATTTGAAAAAAATTAAAGTTACAGAGTCACCCAGAACACCTTCCATGGGTCCATTAAACACCACAGATCTCAGGCTGGAAACAGTGCCATGAAAATGCATTATTGAGGGCTCAACTAGAGTTTGTAGACCAGTTGAGAAACATAATATATTGTATATTTAATATATCTTACAAGTTTTATAATATACATTATCTTTCTATTATCATTTCATTTATGAAATTATTCTTAGATGAATACAAATGTTTTGTATAGAAATTGATGTTAAAAAAATGGGACATCTTTGACAAAGAAAAGCTTGTGTGTAGTTTCTGGCTTTCCAGAATCTTGTTTTCAATTTGAATTAGTTTGGGTCTTAAATGTCTCTTAAAGACCCTTGTGTTCAAGGCCTATTTCCTAGGATGGAGCTACTGAGCCGTAGAGCCTGTAAGAGGTGGAGCCCATTGGGGGGTCTTTAGGTTATTGGGATACACCTGTGAAGAGGATTGTGGGCCACCAACCTCAGCTCTCTTGTCTTCTTTGCTCCCTCACATGCTCCTATCATATGCTGTGTTGCCCAGAGTAATGTGGCCAATCAATCATAGACCAGAGCCTCTTAGACTGAGGGTTACCAGAAGCTTTTTGTTGCAAATGATTGCCTCATGAATTTGTTACAGTAACAAAAAACTGATTAACCTAAAATCCTTGAAGACAACCATTAATTTAATGTATCCAGATAGAGGGCGGGAGAAATGGCTCAGTGGTTAGGAGAGTGTACTGCTCCTGTAGAGGAACTGACTTCATTTCCCAGGACCCATGCCAGGTGACACACAACTGCTTGTTCACTCCTGCATGCTGTGATGCCCCCTTCTGATCTCTACAGGTACTGCACGCACATGTGCCTCCCACCTCACAGATAAGACATACACACATTCACATAACCAAAAAACAATGGGCTCAGAGAATCGTGACTCTCAAAGTTAATACATGCTCCTTGCCCTCAAGTAATTTATAGTGAAGTAGGACTTTAAGGACTTAGTGATCTACAATTACTGATCTATAATTTATAGTGAAATAGGACTGTAAGGACTTACTGATCTATAATTGACTGAGCGTTGGAGACTAGCTATCCCAGTTCCTCAATTATGCCACACTTACTGGTATCAGAAAGATACCCAAAAGGTAATGATTTCAAAGGTTGTTCTGCTTAACCAGGGCATATTTCAGGCTGGCAGGATATAGTTCATTAAGTACCTTGGGTTTATTAATCATTAAGAGTTATTGTGCATGATTTTTCTTATGAGATACTTTCTGTTGTTATTGCTATCTTCTCCATTACAAATGGCAGTTGAGCACATGTACTGAAGGCTGCTCAAAGGGAAAGGAGCCACGTTATAAGTAGCAACAGTGAATGGCTTACCCAAAGCTTTTCAGTGAATGTTAGTCAAGAATGCAAGTAAGCTTCCAAACAGTCAGTATTGAACGATGTCAAGGTCAAAGGCAGATTAAGCAAGGGTCTTACATATTTTTAGAAGTAGTTATAATTTAGGTTCAGCAACTCTCCTTAGGTCTGGAAAATGTCATTATGTCATATGCTTAGTATCATGTAGACATTTGTTAAGGAGCCATAGTCATAAAGGTTTGAGGAGGCAGACAGAGAATATTTTGTTGACTGCCAACTATGAAGAGGTTGCTCTGGGGTGCTGCAGAGACGGTTCAGTGGTTAGGAGCACTGGCTGCTCTTCCAGAGGTCCTGAGTTCAAGTCCTAGCACCTACATGGCAGCTCACATCTGTCTATAACTCCACTTCCAGGCCTTCTGATGCCCTCACACAGACACACATGCAGGCAAAACACGAATGACATAAAACATAAAATAAAAATAAATTATATCAAAAAAGGAGTGGTTGCTGTGCTTGTTTATAAAAGATGTCTCAGAATTCTCAGGACACTCCTGTGGCATAGCTTTCTAAATTCTCGTTTTGTAGATGGAAAAATAGTTTTCTCTGGATTATGCAGTTAGTAAGCTGAAGAGATGGAGACTATTAAATCCATAAAATGAAATATGGAGACTTACCCAGAAAACCGGTTATAGTGAATGGCAATGACAATGTGCCAGAAGGTAAATAAATACAATAGTGCCTCCACGTGAGCTCATTCGGCTCACTGGAAACGGTTATGGGAATACCCGGTGAATAGGATGTCTTTTGAGAGACGTAGTTGCAAGTTATAACTCATTCATTTTAGAGAGCTTTGTTTGGTTATCTCGTGTGTGTGTGTGTGTGTGTGTGTGTGTGTGTGTGTGTGTGTGTGTGTGTAATTGAACCAGGCCTCATGCACAATACGTAAGCACATTACTATTCTGTTATATCTCCAGCCCCCTAAAGATGGACCTTTTGCTTTTGTTTAGTTTTACTGTTGTGCTGGCAATCATACACAGAGCCTCCAGCATCCTGAGTGAGCACTGTGCCCCCAGGCTTCAGCCCCTCCTCAGCTGATTGTTTTCAAGCTAAGCTGACTTCTTGTGGGGTTTTTCATCTTTCTGCAACTGGGCTCCTATCTGGAAAACTACTATCTTGATTGTGGTGGGGGAAAAGATAAATAGAGAACTTCAGAATCTGCTAGAAATTTTTGTTTATTTGTTGAAAATCTGCTTTGGTGCCAGGTATGGCTAGGTACTGGGATGTGACCAGGTATTAGGTGGACAAAGCCCCCACTATCAGGTAGTCATGCATTCTGGACGACTCTCTAATACGTTACAAATTAATTGCACAAGGCAGCATTTGATTGTGATAAATACAATGGGGAGAGAAATTAAGTAAAGATGTATTCAATGAGGACGTTATAAGGCTTTGGACTCCTGCGTTCAAAGGGAAGGAAGGACATCGAGAGCTGTCTTTACCAGAGTGTTTTGGCTCCTGGTCCATCAGAAAATTGGTCCATACCCAGGATCTGGAAGTACACACTAGGAGAAGGCCCAAGAAAAATGGAGAACTAACAACAGTCTGGTGACCGATAAGAACATTCCAGGTTGGTTACTCTTAATGAGTCCTGTATTCAGTGGTCTCTCATTGAAAACATTTCCCTAAAGTTATATTTTCTAATATCTCAGGAGCGATGTTGTTTGGGATGGTTACAAAGGATAGCAATAAAGGAAAATTCAAACTGGAGATTAATAAAGTGTTACATCAGAAGCTAGGCAGGTAATAGATCATTTACAGGGGGTGTTGCCACTGGAGTTATCAAGAAGAAAAATAGACTTTTGAATTCAAAAGACCTTGGAACTCACACAAGGACAAGGATGTAATAACTCAATGTCTTTCAGGTTAAGATCATCATGCTCATGCTTGAATTTGGCTCGGTCTTTCAGGGAAAAATGTTCAAGCTCTGGCGCCGTGGAAATGAGGTTTGAATTCTCTCCATCACTTATTAGGTTAGTGACCTTGGAATTTCACATAATCTATTGGTATTTTTAGTTTCTCATTTGAAAAGAGGAGGATTAAAGCTCAGAATACCCATGATACAACCCACAGACCTTATGAAGCTCAAGGAGAAGGAAGACCAAAGTGTGGATGCTTCAATCCCATTTAGAAGGGGTAACAAAGTAGGAGGTAAAGGGAGGGAGAAAGGAGGGGGAGGGAGAAAAAGGGGGCAGGATCAGGTAAGGGAAGGAACAGGAGAAAACTACAGAGGGTCAGGAAATTGAATAGAAATATGAAGCAGTGTGTGTGTGTGTGTGTGTGTGTGTGTGTGTGTGTGTGTGTGTGTGTGTGTGGTAGCCACTGGAAAGTCCCAGACTCCAGGAAAGTGAGAGGCTCCCAGGACCCAACAGGGATGACATTAGTCAAAATACCCAACAAAGGGGAGAGCCTCTGTCGTGACCACCTCCAATAGATAGACATGGCCCCCAGTTGAAGAACGGGGCCACCCACCCATCTCAAAAATTTTAACCCAGAATTATTGTTCCTGTCTAAAGGGAATGCAGGGAAAAAAGAAAAAAAAGGAGCAGAGACTGAAGGAAAGGCCATCCAGAGACTGCCCCACCTATATGCAGCCACCAAACTGCAACACTATTGCTGATGCCAAGAAGTGCATGCTGACAGGAGCCTGATATAGCTGTCCCTGGAAAGGCTCTGCCAGCACCTGACTAATATAGATGTAGATACTCACAGCCAACCATTAGATTGGGCCCGGGGACCCCAATGGAAGAGCTAGGGAAAGGACTGAAGGGGCTGAAGGGAAGGGGATTGCAACCCCATAGAAACAACAATATCAACTAACTGGACTCCTCAGAGCTCCCAGGGACTAAACCACCATCCAAAGAGTACACAAGGAGGGACCCTAGCTGTATATGTAGCAGAGGATGGCCTTATCTGACATCAATGGGAGGAGAGGCCTTTGGTCTTGTGGAGGCTTGATACCCCAGTGTAACATGGATCCTAGGGCAGTGAGGCAGAAGTGGGTGGGTGGGTGGGTGGAGGAGCACCCTCATAGAGGCAAAAGGGAGGGGCATGGGATGGGGGGCTTGTGGAGGGGAAACCGGGAAGGAGGACAGCATTTAAATTGTAAATAAGTAAACAATTAAAAAAGGAGGCTTAAAATTGCTACTACCTTGGGCTGGAGAGTTGGCTCAGTGGTTCAGCGCACTGACTGTTCTTCCAGAGGTCCTGAGTTCAATTCCCAGCAACCACATGGTGGCTCACAACCATCTGTAGTGGGATCCGATGTCTTCTGGTGTGTCTGAAGAGAGCAACTGTGTACTTACATACATAAAATACATAAATCTTTTAAAAAAATTGCTCCTACCTCAAAGGATTATAAATGGAGATGAGGATAAGCAATTAAGGGGTTAATACAGTAACCGATAATGCTGTCTGTAAAAGTGGTGAACAATCATAATCATTATCATTCATTGCAAGCCTAAGATTAAGCAAGTTGAAATATGCAAAGTACCAAGCACCACAGCTGTGCATTATGCTAGGTAATGATTAGCTTGTATTACTTTGACATTGGTCATCAGGTTTAACCCTACAGCTCATTATAACATCTAAGAGTGAGAGAGAAAAACCCGACCAAGCTCTCCCTCTCCTGAACCCCATCTTTGTTCATGCCAAACTCTGGGGACTTTCTGTGGGGGTCAGACTTTCATTGTAGTGGATACAGGGCCCTGTAGGTCTGAAAAGATGAAGTCTGAGGTAAACACGGTCTCGTTAAAAGCCGTATTAGATCTGGGAGCCTGTAACTGTCCCGGATCTTGCTCCTGTTGGTCTGCATCCCCCCAGCAGCCATCACTGTTGTGGAAGAACTACCTCGGATTCCTAAGCCAGACAGTTCCCACCTGGCAGTAAAACCAAGCCTGGATTTTATGATGTGTTCTAACCGTTACACAAAACTCTTTACACGCATGCTTTACCGAAGAAAATGAACAGGGCACAGCTACCACCATTCTCTGAATTTTTTACAAGAATGAAGCTGAGGCTCAAAGACATTAATGGATCCAAAGATTAAAGTTTCTGAGGGGCATAGGCAAGATTTTAGTCTGGATTCTCTGGGACTCTAACATTCTGCTCTTAACTGTCATTTATACTGTGGATGTGACATTGAACATGTTCATACTACTTACTTTTTCTTTTAGCAATTTAAAAAAATTTTCCTTTAGCCATCAAATAAACATTTTCATATCCTGCTATGTCTCAGGGCAACATTCAAGGGTCCCATTATGACAGTTCCCCAAGATTACTCCTCTCCTTTGCCTTTCAAATGACGGTGTGTCCTAAAAATCGGACGTCGATTGACTACGTAGCTTAGAAATTCAACGAGCATATTGAGGATTCTGTGTGCAGGGCACAATGTTATCTGCAAAGGTGAATATGAAGGAGGACTTGTTCAGGTTGTGTAAAGGGAGGCTTCCCTGGTGTTGGAGTACCACAGAAAGGGTGGAGAGTTCCCTAGAAGAAGTCTTTCATCCCCAAGGATTAGCTGAGAACGTAGAAGGTATTAGATCTGCCCCCTTGAAGAAAGGGAAAGAGACAGGTAGAGAAGATGGCACTACAAGTGTGAACAGCGACAGCATCATGGGTGTGGAGCAGGGTTATAGTGGAGTATTCAGAGAGTAATGTTAGGCTCAAGGAAAAGGAATTATCGAGATATGCAGCTATGAAAACACCTTGCAATCAGATCTATACACCCACTTTAAATGTGCTGTTTTATGCACATAGGTTTGCAAGTATAGACAGGTGACTGTGCACTGAGTAAATCTTGATGGTCAAATTTCACCAAGGACAGGCAAGGATGGAAAGAAAGAAATACTGGATGTAGAGACTTATGGAAAGGAGTGCTTTGAAATGCTGCCCTCTGCACATGACGTGGCCATTGTACCTTCACAGCAGGTTTTAGTCCTTCCTGGTAAGAGAGTGCAGCTTGAATTCTGCTGCAGGTCAAGTTCTCAGGCTTTTTTTTTTCTTTTTAAGTTGGAGGCCGGTCCCAACATGGAATAGGTTTGGCTTCTCACCCCACAAATCATCGCCATGGACTTTGTGTCTAGAAACAGTAAGACAATTTCTTTACCCATAGTGATTGGAATGTTGTGATGAGATATTTTAAAGACTTATTAATTTTATTTATATCACTACACTGTAGCTGTCTTCAGACACACCAGAAGAGAGCATCAGATCCATTATAGATGGTTGTGAGCCACCATGTGGTTGCTGGGATTTGAACTCAGGACCTCTGGAAGAGCGGTCAGTGCTCTTAACCCCTGAGCCATCTCTCCAGCCCATGATGAGATATTTTAAAAGGGAACTTTTTCCATCAAATGTTCTGAAACCCTAGGAGAACCTCTCAGTGTGGGAATATGGAACCTTTCAGAAGTTTGTTGACATATCTTTTTTTGACTATCTTCTTTATGTAAGCAAAACTGCTTTAAAAAACTGTATCTGGGGCTCGTGCAAGCTAAGCAACAGCTATCCCATGAAATTATGCTTTCCATCCCCACTAACCATGCTGGAGTTTTTAGGTTCACTTTTCTTTGATGTCATTGTTTGCATTTCTTATGTTATTGGGGGTTGGGTACCTGAAGGAAACTTGGTTTAGGATAACTTGGTTACCAAGTGCTGGATCAAACTTTTAGAGTCTGACATCAGCTAGTTTATCTTATATTTATTTAGGTACAGAACAATTTTGGGAAAAAGTCTCCTCGTAACAGTTATCCCAAGCCAACATGCACAGTAAAACTTAAGGCATGACTCACTCATTAAGTACATATAACCATGACGATGGGCTCTATAGCTTAAGGGCCGAGGATCTGGTGTGGTCTCTGACCGAGACAGTGTAGAGGTCCAGCAGGCTGTAAGTTACCTATGACATCTCCTTTAAGGATGGGTTCTGTTGACCTAGAAACGAAGCTAAAGATAGAGGTGTAGTAAGGTAGCATATGGTATAAGCATTAAGTCAGGGGGATTTGAGTATGGCCTAGCAAAGGTTATTAGATTAGTAACATCCACTCCCAGCCTTCTGGGTAGAAAATGTGTACATTTCCTCCATTGAGGAGACAACCCTGCGTGACTACCATTACTGGTCTCTAGTGCTTATCTGTGAGCGTTTGTGCCCTCTACATTATGTCAGCCACTTCTTTTTTTTATTGCAATGTTATCTTTCAGGATTTGCACTGGATTAGGCATTAATTGGAATGTTTTAAAAGTTTAAACATTTATTTTATTATTACTGTGAGAATTTCATACATGAGGACACTATTTACATTATTTCCACCTTATGCTCTCCCCTTCCAACTCCTCCCATATTTCCGGCTCCCTCTCAACCTCTTCTTTAATTATTGTTGCTACAACACACACACGAGCATAGAAATATAACCTGATGGGTCTATTTTGGGTTGCTCTATGCATGTGTGCTTAGGTGTGACCACCTAGGATTGGCCAACCTACCTGGAGCCTCATTTCTAATTGAGATTTTCTTTCGTATTTGTATGTTTCTACTTTTGTAAACTCCTACTTTTATAGATGTAGTATTTCTTCTTATTTTGCAAGGAATGTTAGTGTTATCTTTGTTTTTGACTTCTTTCTCTCTTCCTGTCTGTCTGTCTGTCTGTCTGTCTTCCTTCCTTCCTCCCTTCCATCCTTCCTTCCTTCCTTCTTTTCTTTCTTTCTTTCTTTCTTTCTTTCTTTCTTTCTTTCTTTCTTTCTTTCTTTCTTTCTTTCTTTCTTTCTTTCTTTCTCTCTCTCTCTCTCTCTCTCTCTCTCTCTCTCTCTCTTTCTCTCTTTCTCTCTTTCTCTTTCTCTCTCTCTCTCTCTTTTCTTTCTTTCTTTCTTTCTTTCTTTCTTTCTTTCTTTCTTTCTTTCTTTCTTTCTTTCTTTTTAGACAGGGCCACACTGCATTGCCCAGACCAGCTTCAAACTCCAGATCATCCTGTTTCTGTGTGTTTTTAGTGTGGTGGTACAGCTTTGCGACTCCCTACCTGGCTTATTGTATGCATTCTCAAACATCTTAATTTGTTCACTGTGTTTTTAGAGGTTCCTAAACCAACAAGAAGTAGTGGCTATCTTGAATATGTCTTTCCATCTTCAATTAACTAGTGATTTTAATCTCTTAGGTCAGTTTATATTCAAGAATGGACATCAAACACTGTTTGGAAACTATGATGGATGGGACTGGTTAAAGAGTAGGTTTTGGCCAGTCAAGCTGAACTCTTGTTGGATGCTCTAAGGAGAACCCTTCATTGGCATGGGTACCCATGCTCTGGAAGCAGAGCAGGAGAATGGCAGCTGGCCCAGCTTCAGGACCTGGTGTGTCTTTCCTTCTTCATCTCCATTGCATCCTCTGCCTGCAGAGGCTCTTGCTGGTGTCGCCTATCAGGAAATGTCTACAGCTTTCACGACACGAGCAAGAGGTGAATTCCCAGCTGCATGGGTTTATAAGTCCCCTTTAAAAATGTTTTTAACTTGCTATGTAGCTCAAGAATTTAAAATGTCTTTCTGTTCTCAGAAGAGTCATCGTATCTTTCTCTCCGAGGCTTCGTTTGAATTCACTTTCCGCTCCTTTTCAGCTTTGCTTTCCAATTTCAGTGCAGGCGAATCTCTCCATGGTAGAAGAGGAGCAAGCTGCAGGTTAGTACAGACGTGTGGAGAGAACCATGTCCCATGTCCATCACAGGGTCACTGTCCAGAGCAGTTCATACCACTGCCTCTGACTCCAAAGGGCAGGGATGAGAAATCCTGTTGGGTCCTAGAACCCAAACACCTGTTGGACAATGGTTGGTAACATTGATAAAACTGGGTCATAATCAGACAATCTGGCCTTATAGAGCTTGTACATTTTGTTTTATACCCACTCTACTAACTAACTTGGTACAGAGTGGACAGAAGTAAAGTCAGATGTGTTGGGGATGGTGATACATCTTCTTGAGAAGGTGTTTAGAAGAGTCTTAATCAATTGCTCATTTTTCTTCCAAAAGAACAGGAACATTGAAAATCCTCCCACTGACCTTTCCGTTGGCCTCCAGGATGGAATCATTTTTCAATCATTTCAAAATCTTTCTATTTTTACCTTTATCAAAATATTTCTCCAATCTCAAACCTAAAGGGCACGTTAGGAGGAGGAAAAGTTACAAAACATTTCCCTGAAGAAAGGTGTGTGTGTATTGCATATATGTGCACTGTGTGTATGTGTATGCCTCTCTCTGTGTGTTTACATGCATGCATGCTTGTTCTGTTGGACATGGGTGACGTTGCATTCTTGTTGCATGTTCATGGGTAGATAAGTCTGAGCCTCGTAGGCAACTTGAATCTAGCCATTCTGAATCCAGTTGATAGCCCTTTCTTACATTTTCTATCCTGCTTCGATGAGATACTATTTCTTGCTCTGTGATTGGCACTTTCTGCCATGCAGAGTGAATCGTAAGAAACAAAAGTTCTACAACAGTGATAAGAGGCAGTTTTGAGCAGTTGTTTAGAATGGTGCAAATTATCCAATGCACTTATAAAAATTACTTCTGTGTGTATGTTGGGGCTATGCACATGCGTGTGCAGCTGCATGCATTTGTGTTCACACATGGAGTCCAGAAGAAGGAGCAGGTATCCTCTGTCATCTTTTCTTATTCCTTTCAGGTAGGGTCTGTCCTTAAAACTAGGGAGTGTGTTTTTTCAGCTAGGCTGGAAGCTAGCAAGCCATGGTCCCCCTACTGCTGGGGATACAAGCACACTCGAACTGCCCAGCTTGTCATTTGGGTGCACATGATTGTGTAGCAAGTTTCCACATCACCAAACAAACCAGAGTTACTCCCCAGCCCCATGGGAAATGTTATCATGAACAGTGCAAAGGGGAGAGTTATTCAGAAGACTATCTAACATGCCCACAAGACGCATGACTGGTGCTACATCAAGAAAGTATCATTTCAAGCATCTCTAACGACGTGAGCAGATCAGACAGACACCACGACCGACTCTGCTTCTCTACCTTGTTGGCTCTCCTGTCTACAGGCTTTTTGGTGTCTGAAAGCCCAAGAGTTAGACCCAGACCCTGCCATATCTCCATGTTATCTCCGCAGTGGCAACTTGACTGTCTTCCTAACTCCAATCGATGCCGCAATGCAATGGTGACTTCATTACTAGATGACTCGGATTCAGGGATTTGGACCCCAGAGAGCTTGAAAATCCTATTTATGAATGTGTCTCTGGGGCTGTTTCTGGAGGTTGGCATTTGAGTCAGCAGACTGAGCAAGGAGACACCCTTGCAAATGCTGGTGGGCACAATCCAATTCACAAGAGCTAAGGGAGGACCAAAGGCAGAGGAAGAGACTCTCACTGCTTAGGTTAGACATCTCCCCATCTTGTGCTGGACACTGGCACTCTTGGTTCTTGGTTCTTTGAACGCACACTGGAGTTTTGTATCCATGTGCCCCTCAGTTCTTATAAACTTTTGGCTGGAGCTGCAACTGTGCCTTTTGAGGACTGAGACAAGTCAGTCCCTCATAATCTCTCTCTATATGTCTGTGTACCTTACTGCTTCTGTTTCTCTGAAGAACCCCGATTGAAAAATTGGGAAGAAAATACTGCACTACTGACTTTCCAGACTCTTTCTCTCCATTTCTTTTAGTTTCTTAAGTATAACTAGTATTTTGTGGTTGTTATTTTTCTAAGACATGGCAAACTGTTCATCACAGTTCTAAAGGGGCGGAGTCCTAGATCAGAATACTAGGGCAAGAACTCAGTGAATGACAGATGCATTAAAGAAGTTACCAACCACGGGCAGAAGTAACAAAGGCTCTAACCTAAGTTAAGGAACAGAATTTCAAAGTGGATAGAAATAGCTGGATGAGTAACTTCACACACAAGGAACAGTGAGTGGCCTGTGCCCTGCTACCATTGAGGATGGTAGTAACCCTGGAGAGTATTTTTATAATGCTGCCTTCTGTAGACTCATGACTCAGAAGGAAATTCGCATGAGGAGGTGTCTTAGTGTTCTACTGCTGCAAGGAGACAGCAGACGAAGGCACCTCTTAGACAAGAAAGCACTTACTTGGAGGCTTGCTTACAGTCAGAGGGTTCATCCATGATCATCATGACAGAAAGTAAACACGCATGGGGCTGAGAGCTTACACCTTGATCGAAAGGCAGTAGGCAAAGAGAGAGAGAGACTAGGCTGGGTGTGGACTTTTGAAACCTCGAAGCCCTCTTCCAGTGATGCACGTTCTCCAACAGGACCACACCTCCTTATCCTTCCCAACAGTTCCCCAGCTGGGAAACAAGCATGTGACAATACAGGAGACTATGGGGCCATTCTCACTTCACCCTCCACAGGAGGAGAACGGGACTATAACAGAGATGTGATGTTTGTTATCCTTAGAAGTGAAGAGCAGGCTGAGCTGAGCCCAGGCTAGACTTAGCCTCTGGAGCTCCTCTTCTCCTCTTTAGCATTATCTCTTCTACCCTCCGTGTTTGCTCAGTGCCTTTTCTTGCCACCCACATGGAGACCTGCTTTACTCTGTACTTCTGCACAGAATATGCACATACAACCACAAAGCCTCCTTCTCTCCCTCCTCTCTGTTTGTTCATTTCCAGCTCATTCAGGTTTTCAGAGAAAGGACGTGGTCAGAAGATCTATCTCACCTCTATCAGCTGGTGGGTCTGAAATTAGGATCCAGTCATGTGGGGTGGGGGTTGGGTGGCCTATGGGAACTGGGGGCCTGCTAAGCATTTAGCATGAGTCAGATGCCATTTCAAACACTTCGTGTGCATTAACTCATTGGTTTCATTGCAGCCCTGTGGAACAGATTCCTGTATCTCCATTTAACAGATTAGCAAGTGAACATTACATCCTCAGGTCCAGACAGAGAGATGAGCAATGGAAAAGCTGACTTATCATCGTGGGGTAGTGCAGATAATACATAGTGAAGAGTCAACCTGAGCACCTGTGGCTCTAGCATAACTCCTTCAACTGTTGTCATCTAAAGCTTGAGTGGGTCGGGATTGTCCAAGAGAACCTCATGCATATGCTGGACAATTATCTGAGGCTGTAGGCTCAGGCCCCCTCCTCCAAGTGATCTTTTCAAAGGGTACTTCGGGTTCTTTGCTTAGTAGCTAGATGTGAAGAATTCCAAATGTCATCCAGAGAATTACATTGATGCAGCAGCAGCCTCCAAATATGTCACCAGACTGAGTTGTCCCATAGGCTACAGAACACACAGCCAGGCAGACCAAATCAAGATCCTTGAGTGACACATAAACACACACACACATATATAAACACACACGTATATAAACACACACACATATGTAAAACACACACACAGATATATAAACACACACATACACACACATACACATATAAACATGCACACACATATATAAACACACACATACACACACACATATACACACACACATATACAACATACACACACACATATATAAACACACACATATAAACACATATATAAACACACACATATATAAACACACACACATATATAAACACACATACACATACATATAAACACACACATATAAATACACATACACACATATAAACACATACACACATATATAAACACATACACACACATATATATACAAACACATGCATGCGCGCGCACACACACACATGTTTAGCATAAAACCACGCCTTTAAATTCTTTTGTCCCCATTTAGAAGTGGGGTCTGTATACTGGTGATGCTCAATCTTGACTGTCAACTTGATTGGATTAATAAAGGCCTAGGAGATTAGTGAAGCACACTTGGAGCTGCTTGTAATGACACACACAGAGACAATTAAATCATGAGGGCTCAGGCTTAATCAATAGATTAATCACTTGATGGATTCCTAATGTGGTAGCAACAAAAGATAGGAAGTGGTGGCTCCTGGGAGGAAGTCTCTGGGGGCATGTCCTCAGGGCCTGCTTTGGCTGGCTCTTTGGTATTTCCTTTTTCTTTCTGCTTCCCCTCCCCCAGCAAGGGAGGCTTGCCCTGTGCTATCTGCTCTTGCCACCACCATGACTTCTCAGAGCACTCAAAGCCAAACAACCAGAGGCTGGACACTCTGAAACTGTGAGCCCACAATACAACTTGATACTTTGCCTCTTTAAGGCATGTTGGTCACAGCAACTCAAGAAGCAGAAGAGTGCCTTCCCTCTGACTCTGGGCTGGCTTTAGTGGCTTGCTTCCCCAGCTAGTAGAACAGAGAATATAATGTGAGAGATGTTACCTGACTTCCAAGGACAGGGCTGAAGAGGCCACAAGCCTGGCTCCTTTCAGAGGATTATGTTGGGGAAAGTCAATGGCCAGGTCAAAAGTTTGTCATGTTGGAAGGGCTGAATTTCCAGGTAGCCAAAAGCCAGTGTCACATGTCAGCTACATGGTGAGTCATTTTGGATGTCTGGCCCATATAAACCTTCGAATGGCAGCATCTGATCGCAACTAATTTAGAGACTTCAAGAAAGAACTGCCCGGAAGCCCGAGGAGCTGCAAAATCACAGGCAAAATAAACTAAGCCACTAAAGTTTGGTTCACTCAAAGAACAACGACGAGCTAGCACAATTGACTCACTGATGCCTGGGCAGTGTTCATGTGCCCCTGCTCCTGTGCTGTGCTGGTCTTCTCTCCAGGGAGTGTATTATAGGGACTAAACAGGACAATGAAGACTGTGCACATGATCCTGCTTCTGCCAGGCTCCCTCCCTCTGCATTCCCCACTCCCCACTCCAGCTGCCTCTGTAGAAAGGGGGCAGTATTCCTCTGCAAAGGCTGGGTGTAGGGAACGGAAGCCACCAATGAGGCCACTGAGAATTTATCCCCTTGTCCTATTTTATCTGGTTCCTGCCATGGCCTGTGAAGTTCTAGCCTTCATCCCAATGTGTTAGCCAATCCTAAGATGGGATCCACGTTTCCTGGCTGCAGTAGCAGAGAGTCTGCTCCTGGCTTCCTTCGGTGAAGATATAGAACTCAGCTCCTCCTGCACCACGCCTGCCTGGATGCTCCATGCTCCTGCCTTGATGATAATGGACTGAACCTCTGAACCTGTAAGCCAGCCTCAATTAAATGTTGTCCTTCTTAAAACTTACATTGATCGTGGTGTCTGTTCACAGCAATAAAACCCTAAGTAAGACAGAAATATGCTGGTCATTAGTTGGGTGTCTCTGCCATTATCCTCTTTACCTGAGCTTTATCAGAGATTACATAAGGCTATAATTGGACTGCCATGGGTGTTACCAGTAGGTGTTCAGTTCAGGAATGGCAATCTAAAGGTAGTATGATTTTTGCCTTTATTTTTTGCTTTAATCTCCACATTGTTTAGGATTGAACCCAGAGCCTTGCATGTGTAAGGCAAGCGCTGCATACCACTCAGCTACACTTTCATCCCAAGTGCACTTTTTTGAATTTCTTAGTATTTAAAGTTTACTCATTTTTCCCATGACTTGTCTTGCAAACCGTTCTTTTAATCTAGTTCAACGCTTACCCATTTATTCTAGTTGCAACCTGCCTCACAAGTGTCTTGCTTATACATTCTATTTTTCCTACTATTTTACATATGAGAGGCAATACAGTAAGCCCTCAAACGAGCAAGTGCTTATCAGATCTCTCATCAGCTAAGGCAAATCACCTGGCTAGGCCTACAGTTAATACACTGAACTACACAGGCCAGAAGACAACAATGGTTTAATTGACTGGGAGTGACTACTGACAACCTACTACTTTTATTTTAAGGAGAGGGTCTTGTAATGACAATTCTCGGTTGTCAACTTGACTATATCTGGAATGATCTACAATCCAGAATTGGAAGGCTCACCTGTGATCCAGATCTTGAGGCTGGGAGACACAAGTTTCTGACTTGGAACTTGGCATGGAGATCTTGAAGCATAGTGGCTATGAATCCCAGGAGACTAAGGCAAGGAGATCTGAGTTCACAGTCAGACTGGGACAAAAGAAGTCCCATACCTAGGCATGGTGGTACACAACTTCTGCTGGAGACCCTCATAAGGACATTGGAAGACAAGAAGGCTAGGACCTGGTTTACCGATGTGCCTGCACGTTACACAGGCACAACCCAGAAGTGGACAGCTGCAGCATTACAACCCCTTTCCGGGACAACCCTGAGAGGTACAGGTGAAGGAAAATCTTCGCAGTGGGCAGAACTTCAGGCAGTACACACGGTATTGCAGTTTGGAAGAAGAAATGGCCAGATGTACAATTGTTCACCGACTCATGGGCTGTAGCTAATGGATTAGCTGGATGGTGATGGTGTCTGTTTACAGCAGTAAAATTCTAAGACAGAAGTTGGTCAGAATAGGCCTGACTATGCTTTTGTTTGGAAGAATGTGGATTTGGGAACTTTGTATTTGGAAAGCAATGGGGCTTTAAATGGGGCTTCATGGTTTATCCCAGTGGGAATGTGGAAGACTTTGTTGCTGAGAGTGATTTGAACTGTGCAGACCTGGCCCAAGAGGTATCAGTGGAGAAGAATTTCAGTACGTGGCATGGAGACTGTTTTCATGGTATTTTGAACAGCCAATGCAAGTCTTATAAAGGTCAATATTTAATTGGGGCTGACTTACAGGTTTAGAGGGTCAGTCCATTATCATCAAGGCAGGAGCATGGGAGCATCCAGGCAGGCATGGTGCAGGGGGAGCTGAGAGTTCTACATCTTCATCTGAAGGTTGCTAGCAGAATACTGGCTTCCAGGCAGCTAGGATGAGGGTCTTAAAGCCCACACTCACAGTGACACACCTTCTCCAATGGGGCCACACCTTCTAATAGAGCCACTCCCTGGGCTGAGCATATGTAAACCATCATAGGTCTCATGTAGCTCACATTGGCCTTGAAGTTGCTATGTAGTTATGGTTGGCTTAGAACTCCTTGGTCTTCCCGCCTCTGCCTTCCAAGTGCTGAGGTTACAACTGTGCATCACCATGCACTGCTCACCAATGTACTATTAACACATTTAGGCAATGGTTGATAAGTGTATCAGGCAGGATCTGCAGAGAAACAGAGTCCATTGTTGTGTGTGTGTGTGTGTGTGTGTGTGTGTGTGTGTGTGTGTGTGTTCCAACAATGGCATCTGTATGCTGGAAAGGCAGAGAAACCCTCAGTACTGTAGAGAGCATGGGTGCTCAAAGATAAACACTGGGGAAAGCAGGAATATTAATCACACAAGGTTGTCTCCTCAATGGAGAAAATGTATATGTTTTCTATCCAGAAGGCTTGGGAGTGGATATTGTTAATAGCCTGGAGACCTTTGCTATCTATAGAGCTAGACTACACTGAACTCCATCAGAATGTTTATCCCCGACTCTTTCTCCCTAGACCTCTATCTCTATTTCTCAGTCAATGGAACCCATCCTTAGAGGTGTCATTACACTTTCATAACCTGGTGACCTTTATTCTATCTGTATGACCAAGATCACACCAGACCCTAGGCCCTGAAACTAAGGAAGGATGGTGTACTTTACAAAAGAGTTTCAATGTAGTCTTGTCTTAAGCTTTACTCTGCAGGTGGGAATGGGATTGTCGTTACCAAGAAACTTTTTCAAAATTGTACTGTATTTAAATAAGTCTAATATAAACTGTCCTGGTGTCAGACTCCAGAAGTTTGAGTCAGCACTAGCTGACTGCTGAACCGAGGTTCCTTCTTGGCCTGGTGGTTCATTTACCCTCTGCTGTAGAGCTAGCTTGCAGGGACCCCCATCCCCTAATCTCCCCACCCACACCCACCCTCGGGCCTGTACATGAAATTGAATGTGCCCACAGACCTAATCTGGTGCTTGCGGCTTGGGAGATTCCCGGAGGGTTTCAGGTCTTCATTCCAGATCAGAAGGCTGAAGAATCTGGACAGTGGCGTCATGGAGGACGGCAGTAGAACAAAGAAGGACGTGTTCGCTGGTAAGACTTGAAGGCAGTGTAAATGAGCAGCACCAGTTTCACACGGAGTCCCCTTCCTCTCTAGACCACCTGGCAGAAGGCGCCACCCACTCTAGAGGAGGGTCCCCCCACCCCCAGTTAACTTTTGGGGGCATTAATTTTAACCGAAGGTTTTGTAAAAAATAACAGCCGATTGGGCTCTCCGACATACTTTAAATCATCTCTCGATTACTTATAATAACCAATACAGTGCAGGTGCACGGAAATAGTTGTTTCACTGTTCTATTAATGGAATGATGACAAGAAGAAAGTCTGCAGATGCTTCAGGCAGACACACATTTTTTTCCAAGTACTTTTGGTCTGAGGTTCATTGCATTTGCAAATTCAAAGCCACAGATTGGGAGGGGGTCTGACTGTGCTGTCTTACACGTGTATAGCACATTCACTCACTACACGCAAGGTTCTGAGCTGGTTGCAGCGTTGGTTACGATAAAGGGATTTGGATCTTAATTACACTTGAGTAGATTTATCATCTAAGCAGATTTATGTTTCTAAGATAGGGTGCCTAAGTGTCCTTAGATAGGTTCAGATAAAGCAATAATCTTCCTTACAAAGAAGGGAAAGCTTCATGGAGTAGGTGACATTTGGCCCTGGCCTTGAAGATATCTAGGATCTGGATAAGAGGGATGAGAGAACCACAGAATTCTCTCCTCTGTGTGGTGCCAAAAGAGGGACGTAAATCGCTAGAGACCACTAGAGACCACTCGAAAAAGATTTACAACATTCTTGCCCTGGCTCCAGAGTTAGCAATCTGCATGTAAAGAGCTGTCATGCCAGGCAAGAATAGTCTCCTCCGCAAACCTTAAGTCTCAGTATCAAACCCTCCTCTTTTTGGGACGGGTTGAACCGGCCCAGCCTTCCCCAGGGAGCTGCCAGGGAGGGTGTTTAGGCGCCGCACTGTCTGACCACGGTGGGCACTAGCTTGGCGAAGGGCGCGGCTCTTTGTGCTTCAAGTCCCACAGGCCTGGGCAGGGTGCTGTCACCCCACGAGGCTCTTATCCATCCCGCTGCTCCTCCAGGGTCGTCCGAGATCCAGATTTAGGACGACGTCGCGGAGAACAGTGCGGCAGCTGTACCACCACGCTGGGCATCCAACCCTGAACTCTTTTTTTGCTGCTCCTTGCAGTGCACTTAACACAGGCGGATGCCGTCTGACAGGGTACGCGCCCCTTCGTTTCCTTGCCACGCAAGGGAGTGGGTGGAGACTCCTGGATGAACCCCGTCCCCAGCTGCTATGCGCCGGCGTAGTTCCGCCCAAGCCCCGCCCATTTCCTGTCGCCCCGCCCTCCTATCCCGGGCTCCACCGCTAGGGGTAGCGGCTGCGGCTGCAGCTAAGGCCTGACAGTCTCGGCGCGGTCGCTTTGAGGGCGCAGCAATCCTACGGAGTGGGGCCGGCGTGAGGCCAGAGGGTGGGAAAGCGGCCGGCGGCGGAGGGCGGTGCTGAAGGAGGGCGGCGCGCGGTGACTCATCCCTCTGGAAGATCAGACACGCTCGCCGAGCTCGCCCGCGTCGCCGCTCCTCAACCAGGAGGCGCCCGCCGGTACCGCCCGCCCGCTCTGAGCTCCCGGCCCGGCCGCGGCACAGAAAGTTTTCCTGGGCTCACGGCCTGCGGGAAGCGGAGCGGGCACGGCTGAGAGGCGGTCGCTGCGCGGGCCCGCCGAGTGCATGGTGCCGGGCGCCCGGGCCGCGCGTCTGGAGGACCCGGGGCGGGGCCGGGCTGAGCCCAGCTCCTGAGCCTCTGTCCAGCTGCGTCCATAACGATCTTCCCTTGGGACTGCCGCGGGGGTCGCGCTCCAGCGTCATGTCCCGGCTGCTGCCGCTGCTGGGGAGCCGGACGGCGCGCAGCCTGAGGCCGGGCCCTGCCGCCGCGAACCGCCCGCCGTCCTGGTGCAGCTGCGGCCGGGGACTGCTGGCTCTCGGGGTCCCCAGTGGTCCCCGGCTTCTGGGCACTCACCCCAAGAAGGAGCCCATGGAGGCGCTGAACACGGCGCAGGGCGCGCGCGACTTCATCTACAGCCTGCACTCCACCGAAAGGAGCTGCTTGCTCAAAGAGCTGCACCGCTTCGAGTCCATTGCCATCGCACAAGGTAAGCGGGTGGGGCCGCTCGGGAAGACCTAGTTCCCGGACCCCTGTTGCCTCCCCACACACTGGTCTCGCTCCTGGCACTGCCGAAAGGGGAAACTTTCCACCTCCCAAGCGTCCCCAAGACAGGACACGCGCGGATCATGCCAGGCAGCTAAGGCCGAGCTTGGCTGGTGCCTCCCTGGCAGTGGAATTTAGGAGCTTCATCCTGATATGCCAGCTGAGTCTCAGGGTTTGTTTTGGTTTGCCCTGTGTCTCCTCTCTCCAGCCCCACCTCCATTCCCTAAGCCTTTGTGTCTTTCGAGAGCCTGTACCCATGCAGGTGGCATGCCCTGCCTTGTCTAAGAAAGTACCAGGAACCGGGCAGGCAGGAGGAAACTTTCTTGAAGGTGGGTGGATGTTCCCCCCCAAGATGCTCTAGCTTGTATATTGCTTCTCACATCTGGCGGTGGAACGGCCCAAGGAAATCTTTTCCTGGCAAATGGAAAGATTGTATTGAGCCAGCAACAGAGTGTGTACCGGAAGCCTGGAGATTCACATTGAACTCCAGAGTTTGTTTCCATGGGGTCTGAAAGAATGAAATGAGTGAGTTTTTTGGGTGGTTGGGGTTAGGGGATCTGTGACTTGAAAATGAAAAACACACTTCCACTTAAAAATAATCGGGAAAGGATGAAAGGAAAGCTATTTTTAAACAGACATGTTAAGATAGGGTATTTTTAAAACAAGTGCGGAATGTGGTAGGTCGGAATTGAGTGTACGTGGAAAGGCTACAAGTTCAGAAGAAGATTTGAAAAGATGCAAAGACCAAAATGGATTCAGTCATCTTGAAAGTTTGCGTTTGGCCTCTGCATGAGAGGAAAGTGAGTTCTTTCCTGATGTTAGCACGGCTTACCATCACAACTTAAGAAACTTTCTATTACTAGTATCCTTTACTACTATAATTTTTTTCCAGTTTAGGAGATTGCAAGTCAATATAAAGTAATGGATAATTTCAGGCATTGCTTACCCACACACCTTTTACAGGAAAATGCAGTATTAGAATCAATTCAGTTAGTAAATCACATTACAGAAAATCGTAACTGAAGACTAGCATACCTTTAGTCTATGTGTGTATTCTATGTGTGACTTAAAAAGACTCAGTTCTGAAAAGGTGCTCTTTGAAAACAATATAGGCAGTCATATCTTAGAAAGCTTTTGTCACTCAGGTGAGATGATCATTTTCCCTTTTCTAAAGCAAGGTTTTGGAAATTCTACATTGTCAACATGCTATAAGATTGGAGGGTCCTTTGAATATAATTTTATAACCGTTATTGAAAAGCATGTTCCACAATACCAATACCTGACTTGCTAAGTTTTCTCGATTTTTGCACATACCAGCAGTGTATGTAGGAGTGTTACATTTTCTAATGGAGACAGTATTTTTAAATCTAAGATGGTTTTAGATATCCTTGGAAGGACCTAAACCTCAAGTCTGTGGAGGTCATTAGCATCAATAAAACTTAATGGTCTAAGTTATTTGGGGAAGCCATTGGTAATTTAAATGTATTTGTTCAGGGGGAAAAAGGGGGTAAATATATAGAAACAATTTGGTGGTTTAATGCCTCCTCTTTATATGCTAAAGCACTTCAAAGTTCGGGCATCTGTTTTTATTGATGCTTCTGACTAACTTTCGAGTTAAGTGACACTTAGAGGTGCTGCTGCATTAATTTTTAGCATGCCTTGGTGCTCACTTAACAGTTTTATCACCAGTACACATAGCTAAGGGGATAGGTAGACTAAGTTACCTTGTTCACCAGTTACGTAAGGTAAAAGGATCTCACTGCATTGGGAATTCATGTCCCTCATTCATACTATTGCTGAAATAGTCTGTTTGTTCTTTTTTAAATGAAAACCTCTCATGTTTACTTTGCTTTTTTCAGTATTTCTTGGTTGTTGTTGTTGTTGTTGTTATTATTATTATTGTTGTTGTTATATTATTATTATTATTATTATTATTATTATTATTATTATTATTGTCACTTACTTGTGTGAGCATGCCCCTGCATGCTTGTAGAGGCTAGAGGACAATGTGTGGGGACTGTCTGGTCTTTCTCCACCATACTGGTCCCAGATCATCCAACCCAGGCCCTTAGGCTTGGCAACAAGTACCTCACCAATGGGCCATCTCATTCATCTTACTTTTGTAAGCTACCAACGAATGGACCAACTGTCTGAGTACTAACTCTACTTTCTAATGAAATACAGTCACTGGAAGAAGGACTGTTTCTTATTATAGGAAGCCTGAGTGTCCTTGGAAAGGTGCTGAGGTCATCCTGGAAATCATTCTGGCTTTGATAAAACATTACATAAAGAAAAAATCATCTCTGCTTTGAGATGGGTCATACGATCTGCTGAAATTTGTCACTCAGTCCTTATCTTTCTCATGTGTCTATCAGTAGGCCTGTGGTATAATTTGTGACAAGATATCACTCTAGAATCAGTTTATTACAGATGAGACAGACCTTGTGGGATATCTTATCTTAGCGAGTTGGGTCATTTCGATTTAAAAATGACACACTGATTTTTCCTTTCCAATCTGAAGACAGTTTATGTTCTACTCTTACCTGCACAACTTGTTTTCTCTTCCAGAGGTGGGAGGCGTTCATTGACAGTAGGGTTGGCCCTGTCACAAGTAGAGCCGAGGAGCTGATGTTGGTACAGTTGCTTGTGAACATTAGCCACGATTTTCAAAGCAGAATCCTTCTTCCTCATTTTTGTAACTAACATTTCTGTTTATAATTATTTTTAAAGTCTTTAAAACTACACTTTGCTTTTGAAACAAGGCAGTAGTCACTGTATTAGTTGTTACCTGTTACATTGAAACAAGTTATATCAAACATACAGAAACACAGAACCTCACAGTTTCTAATGTTCCCAAATCCTGGAGCTACTCATTTGGGTATTTCTTATCCATAGTCTCTCATGATATTGAAGTCAAGCTTTTGGCTCTCTGAGGTCTTGGCTGGGGTTGGAGGATTCATTCCTGGCTTGACTCACTCACATCGCTGTTGGCTGGTGGTGTCAGTTCTTTGTCATATGGGCCTTTCTACAGGACTGAGAGCTTTCAAGACAGAATTCTTGGAGAGAGGGTGAGAAGGGGTGTTAGGGGAGGGAGGACAGTGCTCAGGGAAGGAAGGAGTACGGGAAGCCCGTCTTTTATAATGCAGGCTTAAAGTAACATCTCTTGTTTGCTGTGGTACCTAGTAGGAGGTTCCAACACGGGATGTGACTGTTGCATCAGAGATCGGGAGCCGCTGAGGTCATGCTGGAGACTGGTTGCCGTACTTACTAAGGTTTAGTGAACAGTTACTGTAGAGTTATGTAAGACAAGAGCTGGTTCTGGCAGAGATATCATAAGAGATGAGATTTGAAAAAAAGCTTCTTAGGGAATATTATTGTCATATATATTCAAAACTTAAAAATTTACATATTGCAAATAAGATATATCAAAGTGTTAGTTACCTGGCAGAGGTGATAACATGATCATGGTTTTCCCTAAGGTGAGGCTCGTCTATGGCAGTCAGGGCTGGCTGACTCCTCTGGTGTCCCCATGTGGGTCAAACTTTGACTGTATAGTTTGTGGTAGTAAGGGACTGTGGTCACACTTTAAAAAGAAAAGAAAAGAAAGAAAAAAGATCATTTCCAGGTGAACAGTGCAGTTTTTCTGTTAGCAGCAGGCTCATTAGCTTTCCTCTTTTTTGTTTGTTTCTCTGTATAAACAGTAACTATGTACTTTTAAAATTTGTTTTTGTTACTGATGTACTCCATATTACTTTTATAATTCTAAAGTGTAAGTCTTCACTCCTTCCCCCTTTGTGGCTGTTTTTAAAGGTAGGATAAAGCACTCTGTTTGGAGTACTTGGCAAGTAGCCTAAAGGGTATTAGACAAAATGAAAGTCTGGCAGCTATTGGGTTGGACACTATAGAGTGCTTACACATGAACAAGTTTTGTCACGGAGATCACATTACTAGGGATCATGTACCTTCAAAAACTTTTCCCCTATTCTTTACAGTCTGTTCCTTAGAGGACTATATGAGAAAGAAACAGTTGTGCCTACCTCTTAGCCTTTGGGATGGATTTGGATGAGCTCAACTTTTGCTCAAAGAGAAAAGCATTTCCTATGCCAATTAAGACACATGAATAAAGACATTTCAGTGCCTCAGCTGGGATAATAAAAGTGGAATAAAAGGAGGGTGTCTTAGTTAGGGTTTTACTGCTGTGAACAGACACTATGTCCAAGGTAACTCTTACAAGGACGACATTTAATTGGGGCTGGCTTACAGGTTCAGAGGTTCAGTTCATTATTATCAAGGCGGGAGCATGGCAGCATCAGGCAGGCATGATGCAGGAGGAGCTGAGAGTTCTACATCTTCATCTGAAGGCTGCTAGAAGACTGACTTTCAGTCTTAATCCCATATCCACGTCCGCAGTGATGTGGATACTCCAACAAGGCCACACCTTCTAATCCTGTCACTCCCTGGGCTGAGGATATACAAACCATCACAGAGGGATAGCCCAAACTGGGCTCAGCCAGAGAGTCCAAGAAGGGTTTACTCACAGGGGTCTGGGCCCAGCTAGAACTGCTGACCCAGGCAGATACAGGTTTCCTCAGCAACAGTGTCTGTGACATTTCAGAATAGCTGTAATATTTAGGTAATAGGTCAGAGTTCCTAGAAAAAAATGTTCCAAGGGGGGTAGGAGAAGCTGTAAAACTTTGTATCAGTGTCCTATTGCTGCTGTAACAAGTTTAGTACCCACTTGGTGCTTAGAACAACACACTCTTGTAGAGTTTGCAACTCAGGGTCCAAAATGAGTCTTAAAGGTGCTCGTCAACAGACCTTGTCCTTCTGGAGTCTCAGGGGAGAATCTGTTCCTTGCTTCTTCCAGCTTTTAGCATTCCTTGGCTCTTAGCCTCATCACTTGAATCTCCGCTTCAGTTGTTGCATTATCTTCTTTCCCCTTGACCTTTTTGCGTCCCCCTTGTAGGGACTCTTGTGACTACATTTAGTTTTCATGAGCAGTAATCATGCCCTGGGAAAACCTTATGGTACACACCACTGTACAAAGCTTGTGATGTTTAGGACCCAGTGAGAATTCAGGATGATGGCTCTCAAAATCTTAAATCACAGTTGTGAAGTCATTTTGCTGTATAGGTAGCATATTCAAAGGGTAGAGGATAGCTGTGGACAACTCTGAGGTCCTGGATCCAGCTTCCTACAAACTTGTTATGACCTAATCTTGGAAGCCCACACTGTCATCTTTGCTGCCTGCTATTGATCAAGAGATTAAGTCACTAGGGCTATTCTAGATTCAAGGAAAGAGAAATCATGAGCTAGCGTTTTATGTGAGTGACCATGTAGAATAGTTGTAGTTCCTTTAATCTATATATTAATGTTTCTGTTGAAGGTTTTGCAGATCATTATGTTAGTTTTTATAAGGTTACAGGGCCCCGTCTGGAACATTTGTTCCCCCATCAGATGCCAGCACAGTGATTCTTTAGACACCGAGATGTACAGCATTCCTCTGTCCTTACCAGGATTTTTTACTTTCTAAGTGTTGGCATTTGGGGCTGGGAAATTGTTTGCTGTGGGGGCTGTCCCCTCCTAGCCTATAACAGCATTTCTATCCTGTGCCTACCATTGACTGTGGCACCCTTGCATGCTTTCCTAGTTGTGTTGGCCAAAAATGTCTCTAACCGTAGCTACATGTTTCTTGGATGGTTGAGAATGTGAAACCTCACAGAGAGAGGCTTATCAAAATCTCCTGGCTGAGAGACATGGCTTACATGAAATGTTGACATTGTTTCTTTAGCTGTTCGGGCCTGTCTGTCCTCTCATCTACCTGTCTCATCTGCCTGTCTGTCCTCTCATCTGCAGTGCTGGCTGCTAGCCACAAGCTTTCGCTCCACCATTCTGCCCACCTCACTGTTTTCCATGTGTTTGTGTCTTGATAAGGACAGAGGATAATTCCTGACCTATTTAGCCTATCATCTGTCTGAACTTTACCAGTAACTGTTTTCCTCCGTTGTGTTGTTTCTTCACTTAACTAAATTCTAAACACAGCAAAGAAAATACAGCTTTTAAATAAATCAAATATTGCTCTGGTTTAATTTACTGTCTTCCATCCAGCAGTCACTTCTTCTTCTTCTTTTTTTTTAGACAGCAGTTGGGGCAAGCAAATTTTTAATAAAAAAATTGTGGGTGGGAAAGTTGGAATAGTGTGAAGTAAGTCTTTTATAGGCTCATGAAGAAGGTTAGCTGGAACCGAAAGAAACTGGGTGATCTTGAATGTTGGGTATGACCTGATATTAAATCATTAGTAGAAGAGATTTAATTTTTCTAAAAATAGTGATGTTTGCATAATCAGATTCTTGTCTGCTTTCCTGTGGTGTGCCTGCTTACAAAATCACTGGAACAAATAGAGACCAAATCCCTGCGTGCAGATTTTATTAGCTTCTTGCTCAAGTCAGTTGAATTAATTAGTATGTAGCTTTACAGGACTCCAGTCTTGTCTTCGCCTCATTGCTTCATGTCTTCTTTCAGTTAAGGCACACAATCATGTAACAAGCAGTTACATGTTGAAAATCACCTTAATCTGATTAATGTTTCACAGGAAACTATGAAACGTTTATTCTGCTTGCCTTTGATGTCGTATTTCCTTCTCTGTCTTAGAGAAGATGTGAGTATGCTTATAACGTACCTTCCATCAAGTGCCACCATCCTTCTGTACTGTATTTTGGTACAGTGATTTTCTCGGAGGCTACTTCTGTTTGTAGACTTACTAGTCTTTACACCAAATGGTGGCAGAACACAGCTGTTATAGGTGGCATCTCTGTAGACTGTCACAGTGAGAGTGAGGTATGCCAGGCTTAGCCTGCTCTCCATCTCCCTCTGGAACGCTCACACATTCAACTCTGCTCTCTTTGATTCCTGGTGGCTATTTCCTCCTCTGAGGAGGGTGCTTCTTGGCCTCTCTGCCACTGTTTCTAAGGCATGCGACTCTGCCATTTGTTACTCTTCCACAGTCCTATTGTGCCACACTCATTTGGTAACATTGAAGTCCTATTGTGCCACACTCATTTGGTAACATTGTGGACCTACTGTACCACACTCATTTGGTAACATTGTAGACCTGCAGTACCGAATCCAGCTGGTAATATACCCATCTGGTAACATCTCCTAGTCTGTCTTCTGAATTTTTGCACAAATATGTATTCAATATAGAAAAGTAAACATGGCATCATTGCTTTGTCAGTAGGAGATCTCAAAGTGCATAATAGTTAATAAGATTGTGTAAAAGTTTGGAAAAGTAAGGAAAGCAGTATTTGAGTTCATTCATAGCTTTCTGTATGTATATTGGATTCTTGTGAGATAATTATGGAGAACTATTCAGTAGTTAGTAGGGTGTCGGGACACTGGTGTTTCAGGGAAATATTCGAGCTTGAGCATCCTACTCACATAGGTAATAACAGAAGCAGGCAGAGTGAGTAGAGTAAAAGAGGAAGCTCCTAGAACAGTGGTTTTCAACCTTCCTAATGCTTCGACCCTTTAATGTAGTTCCTCATGTTGTGCTGACCCCAACTATAAAATTATTTTGCTGTGACTTTGAGTTTAATTTTGCTATTGTTATGAACCATAATGTAAATATCTGATATTCAGGATATCTGATATGCAACCCCAAAGGGTCATGACCCACAGGTTGATGACCATTGTTCTAGAAGGTTCCTCTGAGAAACACCAAGGCTTGCCGGATGGGTGAAGAATTAAAACCAGGATTAGATGGTGATGAATATCTAGTGAGAGATGGAAAATTGTAGTGATATGTTTTGGATGCTAAGTAACAAAGAGAGCATTTCAAAAGAGAGAGTGATCTGGCAATTCAGATAGTGAGAGGGGCGCTTGGGTGGGGTCCTTTGGCTTCCAGAACAAAAAGGAGCAGTGTCTTTGTTAGAAGCAGTTTCTGATAGCCATGTGGGGAGTAGCAAGATTTAGTTGACTGAAAAGGAAATATAGATAAGGAAGGGTTTATCTCTGTAAAGGGAACTTGGGGTATGGAAAGGAGCTATGGTGCTAGATCTTACCTGATCTCTGTGCTCATGTTAATTCATTAATTAATATGCTAATTTCCACAGGTGTTTCCTGAGTAGAATTCTTGTTCATTACAGTCAGGATTCCCGATCTATGTGCTCGTATAGCTCTGCTTTCTCTGTCTCTACATCTTGCTGACCCTCAATTTATTTGCAAATTTGAAAATAGCATTCTTCTCGTGCTATATACTTTGAAACATGGCTTCACAGGAGGATATTTAAACACTATTTTTTTTCCAGTTGCCAACAACAAAAGTGACCTTGTAGGCACATGTTTAGAGGGTTATCTTCCATTGCTGTAATCTCAGAAACCTACTCTGTGCTTTCTACAGGTTTGAAGAAAACCTGTAGAATACCTGTAGAAACTGGAAAATAATTCAAATTTTTCATGATGAAAACCTTAAATTTTATATGTAAACAAATCGTATTCTTTTGGCAGCATTGTGTAGAAAATGTGTGGGCCATTTAGCAGGTAGGGTCTGTTCTTTGTGAGAAGCTTGCAGGCAAAGTGGAAGTTGCCAGCATTTACATTTGCACCATATGTAGATAAAGTGAGGGAAGTCTAGTTTGTATTTAGATAAATTGTCAGCTGTGGTAAGTTCAAACTATAAAAGTACATTGGGGGGGGGCTCAGGTGGTCTTATGGCTGGGAGATGTGAATTCGGATAGCTCTGGGTCCGTGTCCTAGGAAGACAGGGAAGAAGGGAACTTACATGCTGAACTGGAACATGGGAATGTTGAATGGAAGTGGAGGAATATTAACATTTCCATCAGCCATTGCAATTGTGCTTAGTGCCTTGGAATTCCTTCAGAGTTCCAGGTGCTTGTGGTCTAAGGATGGCAGTGACCAAAGTTAGCACTTCAGGGGCAGCTGGGTTTTGAGTCCTGTTTCTGTCACAGCCTGACACCTTGTCTAGTGTTGCTGTCATTGTGATTTTCCTGTTTTCCTGCAACCATTTTATTTTACTTTTCTACAGTGTCATTGCAAAGTGCAGAAAAATTAAGTAGGCAGTGTTAAACTTTTTCAATGAAAATACTTAAGGGGGGCCAGAGAGATGGCTCAGGAGTTAGTGCGCTGCACACTGAGTGCTGTTCCAGAGCCAGCACCCACATAGTTGCTCGCAATGGTCTATAGTGCAGGTCTCAGGGTACAGCACCCTCTTGTGGCCTCTGTGGGTAGTGCATCCACATGGTGCACAAATACACATAGAACAGGCAAAACACTCATACACATACATTTAAGGGGCGCGGAGGGGGGTGGGAACTAACAGAGGGCCAAGGGACTTTTCTCCAGATCTCTCTTCTTTGCTACCTCCCATGCCCCCATCAAAATCATTTCTACACTATAGTGGGCAACATATTTGTTATTAAAAATATCTCTTATGTTTACACACTGGTCATATTACTTGCAGCTTTGGGGTCAAGAAATATAAATCTTAGTTTTGTAGCATAAATGTTCTTTAATATTTACCTGCCATGGAGGTTGGGGATTTAGCTCAATGGTAGAGCGCTTGCCTAGGAAGCGCAAGGCCCTGGGTTCGGTCCCCAGCTCCGGGAAAAAAAAAAAAAAAAAAAGAAAAAGAAAAAATATTTACCTGCCGTGATTCCCTTTTTCTGCCTGAGAAGTCTTTATAGGTTCTTGGGGATATAGGTATATGACATAGTTATACAAACTAACGTTCACACTACTGAATAGACATGTTTCTTATTTTAGGTAGAGGCTAAATCTTGGCTGAATATTTGCTTCTGCACAGAGCGTCTTATTCAAGGTTGATTATATTTTGATTGTATAACCATTGCTGTCATGAATACGGCTCCATATAAATAAACACATAGTACAAAATGGCAGAAGTGTGTTTAGGGCCATGTCAGAAATTGTTGGAAATTCAGTTTTGGTAATGGAAATCAAGCCACTTAAAATGACAGTTTTGAAAAATTAAGCACTCTAACAATGTAATCTAGAGACATGCTAATTTGATAAATAAAAAGATGCTGAGGGATGGAGAACTAAGATACTGTCTTTGTTTTCTGTAGTTAAGCCATTCTGTTCTTTTAAGAGCAGGACCCTTTCTGTGGGTAGCGGAAACACTGCAGTTCATAGATAGTCCTGAATTTGAGCCAAGGTCTTCCAAGCCATGTCTGTTGCTCTTGAGTGTCGGTCAGAACCAAGGCACTACCCATCTGGGTGAGCACTGCCAGAGACGCTGTGGGTTCGTTTCATATAACTCGGGGTAGAAATCTTCAAGAAGACGCAGGCAGAAGCACCCGGTCTAAGCATGTCTCTGTACTCCTGTCAGCCTTCTCGCTGCCTCTCCTTGCTCTTCATGTGCTCTAGCTGGGCTCTGCTTCCCAGGTAAACAACTGTGCTGTCTCCTCTGCCCTCGCAGGCTCTTGATGAGGTTCCAGTTGCTTGCCCTGTGACTACCGTTCTCGTAGAGCCTGAAAGGAGCTTTGGATTTGAATTGACTTTGGAAGTATTTTATTATAGAGGTGAATGATACTCTTTGGAGCTCTCTGTATTTCAGTAGGAAGTAGACTTGGTTTAACAATGTGTACTACACACACATCCCGAGGAAATGTGGTATAAATGAAGATTCTACCTCAGGAAGTCTAAAAACATCATACTTCCTAAGGGATTTCCATGTTAAAGGTTCAGGACTTATACATTAAATAACAAAGGTTAGAGCTTTTTATTCATTTGTTTTTCGGTAGAGAATTGAAACTATGCAGACAGGTACATTTGAATTGAGAGTGAAACCAAATGTGATAATGATGGTGTAAGATGTGGAGCATTCTGCAAAATGGTAGACATTTATACTTGGATGATTGAATGATCTTATATTAAAAATATTATCCTAGAGTATTTTTCTCTGCTTCAGAGGGGCTTGCTTTGTAAAGACATTAGAAAACATGTACCTGTTAATATTTTTTTATGTTTGATATGTTTGAGAAATGAACATTGTGTAACTCGTGCCTCAGAAGCATGCTGTGCCCATGTCGGATTTGTATTGCTGTAGTGAGAGCCTGAGACAGCTAATGCTACCAAAAGATAAAGCTTAGCTCAGAGGTTTGGGTGGAGTCTAAACAGCCTGGCTGTTCAAGCTCTGCAGTCGCCTCTTGGCTACCCTCCCTTCACAGTGCAGACCTCAGCATAGGATTGTGAGAGCCAGTAGTGGACCAGAAGAGGTGCAAGAGGTATGATCTCTAGACAGAAAGTCAGGGGCAGTGCAGGGAGGGTGTGAGTGAGAGACTGACAGACCCTGGGTCTCATAGGTTTCCATAATCCCTTTTAGGGCATATTCCCAATGACCAAGGAACCATTCAAGGCCTTGTAAAGGTTCTGTCTACTGTGGGCACAGTGCACCCATAGAGGACAGTCAGACTACAGTCAGACCATTGCAGTGATGAACTGCATATACCATGGTGGTTCTGAAATAGGAAATCGCCTGCCGACAGCATCCCTGGTGTTTGCACAACTCAAATCTCCTGATAGCGCTTTTCTCAGATGCGTCCCTATTAAGCGGTGCACGGCTGGATTACTTTTTGCTCATTTCCTTTTATTTCCTATTGTTGTCTAGAACATACTCTCCAATGAAGTATTTCCTCAGCGAACATGCCTCAAGGCACAGACCTTTTTCATCTGCTTTTTAAAATGCTGTTCTCCTCGTGTGCTTTCTGCACTCATTTTTGATTACTTAGAAATTTTTGGTACAATCTCATATTTACAGACTTCGGAGTATTGTTTAATAAACATTTCTTTCCCTTTGGATAAAGTTCTGTTATCTCAGTTTTAGGTTACAGTTCCTTGGGAAGCAGTCTGTGAGGCACAGATAAACAGGCAAGAAGTGTGTTGGGCGCTGCTGCTGCAGCCCTTCCCCTAGGAGGGAAAGGAGGCCAGGCGCAGCAGGGGAGGCAGTGAAGTTTTGGTCTTGTCTGAAGAGAAGCCTCAGCTGACTCGTGGGGAGTTCTGGGATAACCCTGCTTTATTGTCCTGAGGTGGCTGACAGTTCCGGTCTCTACTCCACAGAACAGGAGCTGTGGACTGTGGAGCTCTGGGCAGAGTGTAGAACCTCAGGTAAAGCAGGATTCTCCATCTGTAGCCCTCCCACTCCCCAAGACAAGTGGATGCCGAGAGCCTTCTCTTAGGAGGACGGCAGTCAGCTGAGGATCGTAACGTACAGTCCAGGGTTCAGTGCAATCAGAGTACTTTAGTGTGCATTTCCTACAAATAGAACACTTTCTGGAGGAAAGGAGGAATTGGAGAAGGGCTAAGCAAAACTCAGGATGTATGAAGAGATCTTATGAAACCCAACTAGATTGAAAGCTAATTAAAAATACAATCAAAAGAAAAAAAGGCATCTGAACAGAGGACCCTTACAGCAAACAGGGTGAGCAGTGAACAGGGTGAACGCACTCTGGAGTCAGGGAGGCCCCACAGTCACCCATATGCTGTAGGCTGTGCTACTGCTCCTGTTATGTTACCCACCTCAACTAGATTCCTGCTGAACTAACATACTGCTTGTTGGACTTGATGAAATCAGCCTTGAACTGACCAACTCTCCTCACCGGCTGGCTTTTCTGGAGCTAGATGGTGCTGTGCAGGCTGCTGGGAGAGAACGGACATCAGTGAGAGGTCTTACCCAGTATGGGATCCTTCATGCTGCAACGCTGACTGCCAGGTGTGATGGTACAATAAAGGCAAGAGTGTGTGGAGTAATCCACTCCCTTGATTGGATCTGAGGCCTGCTGCACAGCACTGAAGGCAGTCCTGGTACTGAAAACACTGGGAAAACCAAAGGCTGGAGAAGTCGCGGGCCTAAGGGAGAGCCTATTGATACTGTTTTGCTAAGGGCCTCGTTGTTCAGCTTCTTCTGATATTTACATTTGTGTTTATATGTGCTGCTTCTGGTTGTAGTGGAAGAAACGTCTTACTGTATCAGGTATTGGTTGATGCAGATACACACCCATAAGTGTTGAAAGTGAGAGTAAGGGACTGAGTGGTCAGCAGTGCATGCTGGAGCTCAGTGTCCTCAAGGCTCAGGGAACAGTGCTGAGGAGGGAATGGAAAGAACATCACAGTCAGGATGGGAGTAGGGCTGTGAAATGCTGTCCTCTGGACAGGACATCACCGCAGTTGCACAGATGACGTCACAAGATCAAGCCAGTTAAACTTCCAGTATGGAAGGAGGGAAGACTCCGAGCGCCACCTCTAGCTGAGGATTTACTGGTAGGTCATGGCTGCCAAGGAAGGGAGAGTCGGTCTTGGGGTTGGGGTGCTGGGAGTCAGCTCACTCACATGCATATGGGCGACACTGCTGGAACCCAGTGGGTTGTAGAGACAGGAAGACATGACGGGGAGAGGGAGATTTGTTGGGGCTATGAGGGAACTAGAGAGAGGGAGTGAGGGGTGGCTATGAGTGAGATACACTGTACACATACATGTATGAACATTTAAAGAGGCTTTAAAATGCAAGAGCATCGTCCTGTGTGGCCACATCACATGACTACATTACCGCTCTCTTCTTCGCACACTGTTTTAAGGTTTCAGCAATTATCCAGTACTTCTGTAGAGCAAAAAGATGTCGGCGAGCTATCATCATGTCTACTGGTTACTTTAGTGGGGGCTCCTCAGATCCGTTAGTTACATAACCTGGACACTTAGTGGTATTATTCTCTAAGTGAACAGTTAGGGAACAAAGAGGTGTGTGTGTGTGTGTGTGTGTGTGTGTGTGTGTGTGTGTGTGTGTGTGTGTGTGTGTGTATTGTAAATAATTTGTAATTAACCCAGTACTACATGGTACGTTTTAATTTTCTTACTTTCTGCGTTTGTGTGTAGCTCTATGCTCTGATGGATAGATACCTGATTCCTTCTGTTCTCAGTGTATTTGTTTTCTGGTCACTGATTCTGTTTGTCACCAGTGTACCACCAGCAGCACTGCCGACTCCCTCTCGTGCAAATGGTCTTTCACTTTAGTTTGGGCCCTGACACCCGGAGCCATAATCCCTTCCTCTCTACCACATGGGAAGAAGCCTTGCCACCCAGAGTGGATTTCAATGCCTTTTTCCGACTGACCGCCACCCCTAATGCATTTCCATTACCCTGCCTGCTTCAGCTGTGAACCCCGTGATACAGCACTTCAGCTTCCGCACTTTTGCATAATGTCTACCTAACCCAGTCTCCTCATGGCTTTTGGACTGTGTTTTATGAGAAGAAATGGCTCTCCTCCTCTCCTCCTACCTGCTTCCAATTCACAGTACTTTAGGGCTTATCCCAAGCCTTTCTTTTCTAGAATCCTGTCCTCTGTTAGGAGTGCAGTTCTTCCTGGTGCAAGGGCACACTGTGCATTTCTGCCCTCTGTTGACTCTGTTTGTATCACGCTTTGGTATCGGGTAGTTTTCTATGAGTTTTTTTTTTTAAACACTTTTAAGGTTTGGTTTTGTTTTGTTTTCTAGTCATAAGTGGAAAGGCAGATTAAAAAAACTTTCCAGTCAAATTTATGGTGAAACTCCTTTATTTTTAAATGCAAGGTTCAACAGATGAACTTTCTTCTTTGTAGCTTAGTAAATCCTAGGCTGATAGTTGAATGATAGTAAAATTGAATAATTAAAAAAAACTTTTAAGGAAAATAATTTATTAATTTGCAAATGTAGAGTTTATTGCATGACTTATTGAATAATCTATTTTTCATTTGCATAGGCTGTTTCTGCTTTAATGGTTCTCAGGTTAAATCTCATGGATTTAAATGATGATGCTTTAGTTAAATGATATGTCTCTAACAACAGGACTCCAATTTATTTGTTTATTAGCTTTGAATAATTGCATAAAGTACCAACTTTTCTGCAAATTTTGTTGAGCGCTTCAGTTCACAAATCACTCTGTAAACATAGATATGTGTGTTGATCGTGACCAATCTCCTCACAGTGCATTTGTATTTGACCACTGTATCCATTATTCAGTTCATTATCAGACAGAAATGCATGCAATTGTGTTTCTTTATTGTCCCCTAGTGATATACCCATGGGACATTTTACAGAGTAGATAACCAACGTGGAGTTGAAGATCAAGTGTGGTTGCACATGACTGTAGTAGACTGTAGCTATTGGGAGAATGAGGCAAGAGGGTTACTTGAACTCTGGAGTTTAAGCCCCTCTAGGTAACACATTGCAACCCTGGCTCAGCCAGCCAGCCAGCCAGCCAGCAAACAGCGAATGAGTGAGAGAGTGATGGGAAAAATGGAAATGGTGCATCAGAGAAATGAAATTGTGAACTGAGTGCAAGAGTGTACACCTCTAATCCCAAACCAACTATATAGTGAGTGCTGTCTTAAAGAAGAGGAGGAAGAGGAGGAAGAGGAGGAGGAGGAGGAGGAGGAGGAGGAGGAGGAGGAGGAGGAGGAGGAGGATTGCATTGGTTTGGTTTCTAGGAGGAGGAGGGCCTGAGATTGCATTGGTTTTTGGTTTCAATCATGCCTGGTTATAGTGCCATGAGATAGGGTGATGGCCTTTTGATAAAAGATTCAATCATGCCTGGTTATAGTGTCATATGATAGGAGCTGTCCTCTACTTCTGGAACCTGCCCTATCCCGTTTGCGTTTTATATTTAAGGAAGGGTTTCACTGAGCTCAGGGTACCCTGGAATTTACTCTGCAGTTCAGATTGGTCTTAACTCTTGATATAGGAAGGCCTGGCTATATGCTAGTAGGCATTACTTTATGATATTCCTATATATTTTATATCTGCACATGTTGTAACGACTTCATTGCTTGACTGCATTCTGATTTTAGAATATTTTTAGCATGCAGATTTCCCAAACCCGAGATGGTCCTTGCGAAGCGTGCGAAGGAGGTGTCGGCAGCAGAGACCCCTGATAGTTTTGGTACAGTACAAGCTTGCAGTGTGCTTGGCAGATGTTTATTGCAACCAGCAAAGCATCTGTTTGACAGGACTGCTTGTTTGTTCCAAATAGAATGCTTAAAAAGCATTTTTGGCATTAATATTTTAGATTGTTAGCAGACCGTTTCTGTTACCTAACCCTGGCCTGCGGCTGTGTCTGAGTAATAACCGCAAGCCTCACTACCTGATGGGTTTGTTAGATTTGGTGGCTGTACAGTCGCATACACTAGTGGACTTGTTTGTGCGCGCGTGTGTATGCATGAAATTCACACCGAGAAAAGTTTAAAATCAATGTCCTCTAGCATAATTTCAATTCGTAGTCTACGTAACACTTAATATTGACTAGTTAACATTTAACATTGCCCAAGAATGTAGTACAGGGTGTGAAAAGATATCTGAATTATTTTATGGCTTTATGGGTTGAAGAAATTTTGAAGGATAAGAATGAAATACCACTCAGTATTTATGGGGTCAAGGACAAAAGTGAGTTGTCAGAACTTCAGAGAAATACAGAGGCACAAGTGTGTGCACATCTTTGCACTCACATTAACATACTAGTTCCTTGTCTGTAAAGTCCTATGTCCTACTTTGCTAATTCTAATGCCAGTGTAAAAACAAAGTAAGCAGGTAAGCACACACATTTACTGCGAGCGTCTTTTGAAGACTGGTTTTGGTGGTTGACTATTCTGGAGATTGTTCCCAGCACAGACACAGAGACATGCGACTTGTCCCTTAGCTGATAGCACACATCCCCAGCACTTTCCGGAAGCACTGCCGAATGGTAACCGGACTAACAGTGTGGGTTATTTGGTACCAGTGTTTGGAACTCAGTCTTACTTATGGCCCTAACTATTCCTCTTTGCAACATTTCCATGGCGTCCTTCCAAAAGCTACCAGTATACAACAGAGACAGGGAGCACAGTTGGATCTGGGGTGCAGAGATTTAAATCTCTCATTTGTGCACCGAGAAATTGTGTTCAGGATTTGGCATCTGTCCTTGTCAGAGCAGGCTTTGCCGCAGGCCCTATGAAATCGTAGTTCAGTGCCACTTCAGTACAACACATTTGCTCAGTGTTAGAGCTGGAGATTGGCCCCACACTGGAGGCCACGCAGTTCTGAAAGCAGCAGAAATCTGATGCGTGCACGCCCCAAACCCATTCCTATAGTGTTTATCTGGTGACCGTGATGAGCCATTGGGTGACTTATTTTCCTTTCATGACGAGTGGGGTTGAGGTACATCAGATTTCTTACTTTTAAATGACTGTTGTTGGAAAATTTTGTCTGAGAGAAGTTATATCCTAGGAGAGAGGGAAACCAACTTAAAGAGGATATTGGTATTTTATTTCATTGCAGTTTTTTTCTGTTTCAAATATTAACATATAACCAGTGTCCTCATAACACTATGTATGTGTGTGTTGGTATTTTTGATGGTTATTTATTTTATGTTGGAGGTTTATTAAATCAAAGGGAATTTGGACCTAGAATCTAGGTATATCATGATTGAGTCACTGTCTCTGTGGCTACATCTGCACATCTTCAAAGCAGAGAATTTCCTGATGGCCACACTCCAGGCATTTAGACGGAATAGTTCTTAGTCTCGATGGACTCTATCAGATTGCTAAGAAGTTTAGAATCCCTGTCGCTAGTAGCAGTTCATATTTCTTACCATATGCAAAGCAGCCATGCGTTTGCTTCTAGAGGGAGGTAGCACCCCACTGAGAACGTTGTACTTTCAGGGACCTTTCATGGCTGCTGCTCTGTGAAAGATTCATAGCTGAGGAGTGATGGAAAGAGAAAGGGTAGCAATCCACTGAACTGGCTCTGCTCTTCCCTTGATGTTCGGCCATTTTATCTTGTGGTGAATGTCTGTGGGGGTGATGTAACCATACTCACAGACAGGTGTATTAGTTATGATATTTTACACGAGGTAGGTTCTAATTCAGCTTAAGTTTTTTATCTGTAATATTATAAATGATTATATGATTCTTTTTTCAAAGAAAATGCTAATACCCACAATAAGGAAAAGTAGCAAGAGCTGACTTTTCTTAAAGCTACACTGTTGTTTTGATGTGTTCGCATTTTTAAAAGACATTTCACATGTAATAATTTCCTGCCGCTCATAGGCATAAAGGCAGGGAAGTCTGTGTTAGGGAGCATTGTAATTGCTGCATGTACTCAGCTACGTATATAAAAGCAGCCACACACCAATGTTCTTTTGTTTGGTTATCTTAAAAGACAGAAAAATATGGTGAAATGAAGGATAGGAGGAAAATAAAATTATTGTACCTTAGTATATGTAGTGGTTATTATTTAAGCCAGAGTTTAATGGATTAGTAAGTTCATATCTAGTTGAGCACAGTAGCTGTCTTGTCAACACCACTGGTCAGCTCCTGCTTTTAGCTGTGCTGTCACTGGCCCAGTGGTTCCTCTAGGTACTGGGTTGGGTGCAGTCCAGACTTACAGAGTCCATCAGGTTCTCCAGAAGGTCAAGGGGGTGGTGCAGCTCTGCTAAAACTCTGAGCAGGACTGTCTTTGATTATATATCATACAATCGCTACATATTTACATACATATATTAGATATCTGTATCTGTCTGTCTATCTATCTATCTATCTATCTATCTATCTATCTATCTATCTAAATCTTACAACAATCACTTCTAATTGCTAAATAAAACTACAGGCCTACATTCAAATGCTTTCATGGGTTTAACCCAAAGCATGTATTTAAAATATAATTAAAAATATTTACTCAAAATCTTTATTTAAAAGGACATAGTAACTAACTCTACTAAATCAGTTAAGTTCTTTGTGGTTGCTAAAAAGTGTTCATTTTTTTTTTATTGCATGTATGTTCCCGAGCCACGATTATGTTATAAATTACGCTCTAAATCCCTTCTGGTGCAAATTTTTTTTTTTTTTTTTTTTTTTTTTTTTATTAACTTGAGTATTTTTTTTTTTTTATTAACTTGAATATTTCTTATATACATTTCAGGTTATTCCTTTCCTGCTTCCGGCAAACATCCCCTCCCCCCCCCTTCCTTATGGGTGTTCTCCCCACCTCCCCATTGCTGCCTCCTCCCCCAACAGTCTAGTTCACTGGGGTTCAGTTATTACCCAGGGCTTCCCTTCCACTGGTGCTCTTAAGGATATTCATTGCTACCCATGAGGTCAGAGTCCAGGGTAAGTCTTTAGGTAGTGGCTTAGTCCCTGGAAGCTCTGGTTGCTTGGCATTGTTGTACATATGGGGTCTCGAGCCCCTTCAAGCTCTTCCAGTTCTTTCTCTGATTCCTTCCAACGGGGGTCCTCTCAAAAGTGGTTTACTGCTGGCACACGCCTCTGTGTTTGCTGTATTCTGGCTGTGTCTCAGAGATCACGCATGATGGTTTTCCTGATATTAAGCCATCCCTGCATGCCTGGGATGAAGCCTACTTGATCATGGTGGACACTGTTTTGATGTGCCCATAAGGAAATTGGTCTGAAGTTCTTTTCTTTGTTGGTCTTTTGTGTGGTTTAGGTATAAGAGTAATTGGGCTTGGAAGGAATTGTGCAGTCAATTTTGTGGAATAGTTTGGATAATATTGGTACAGGTCTTCAAGAAGGTCTGATAGAATTCCTGCACTAAACCCGTCTGGACCTGGGCTCTTTTTTTTTTTTGGTTGGGAGACCTTTAATGACTGCTTTATTTCCTTAGAGTTATGGGGGTTGTTTAACTGGTTTATCTGTTCCTTATTTAACTTTGGTACCTGGTATCTGTCTAGGAAATTGTCCATTTCCTGCAGATTTTCAAGTTTTGTTGAATATAGGCTTTTATAGTAAGATCTGATGATTTTTTGAATTTCCTCTGAATCTGTAGTTATGTCTACCTTTTCATTTCTGATTTTGTTAATTTGGATACACTCTCTGTGTCCTCTCATTAGTCTGGCTAAGGTTTTATCTATCTTGTTGATTTTCTCAAAGAACCAACTTTTGGTTCTGTTGATTCTTTCTATGGTCCTTTTTTTGTTTCTACTTGGTTGATTTCAGCTCTGAGTTTGATTATTTCCTGCCTTCTACTCCTCCTGGGTGTATTTGCTTCTTTTTGTTCTAGAGATTTTAGGTGTGCTGTCAAGCTGCTGACATATGCTCTTTCCTGTTTCTTTCTGCAGGCACTCAGCGCTATGAGTTTTCCTCTTAGCACAGCTTTCATTGTGTCCCATAAGTTTGGGTATGTTGTACCTTCATTTTCATTAAATTCTAAAAAGTCTTTAATTTCTTTTCTTTTATTTCTTCCTTGACCAGGTTATCATTGAGTAGAGCACTGTTCAGTTTCCACATATATGTGGGCATTCTTCCCTTATTGTTATTGAAGACCAGCTTTAGGCCGTGGTGGTCCGATAGCACGCATGGGATTATTTCTATCTTTCTGTATCTGTTGAGGCCTGTTTTTTGACCAATTATATGGTCAATTTTGAGAAAGTACCATGAGGAGCTGAGAAGAAGGTATATCCTTTTTTTTTAGGATAGAATGTTCTATAAATATCTGTTAAGTCCATTTGGCTCATGACTTCTTAGTCTGTCTACGCTGTTTAATTTCTGTTTCCATGATCTGTCCATTGATGAGAGGGGTGTTGAAATCTCCTACTATTATTGTGTGAGGTGCAATGTGTGTTTGAGCTTTAGTTAGGTTTTTTTTACGTATGTAGGTGCCTTGTATTTGGGGCATAGATATTTAGGATTGAGAGTTCATCTTGGTGATTTTTCCTTTGATGAATATAAAGTGTCCTTCCTTATCTTTTTTGATGACTTTTAGTTGAAAATTGATTTTATTTGATATTAGAATGGCTACTCCAGCTTGCTTCTTCTGACCATTTGCTTGAAAGTTGTTTTCAGCCTTTCACTCTGAGGTAGTGTCTGTCTTTGTCTCTGAGGTGTTTTTCCTGTAGGCAGCAGAATGCAGGGTCCTCTATGATCCAGTTTGTTAATCTATGTCTTTTTATTGGGGAGTTGAGGCCATTGATGTTGAGAGATATTAAGGAATAGTGATTATTGCTTCCTGTTATATTCATATTTGATGTGAGGTTATGTTTTGTGCTTTTTCTTCTCTTTGTTTTGTTGCCAAGATTATTAGTTTTTGCTTCTTCTAGGTATAGCTTGCCTCCTTATGTTGGGCTTTACCATTTATTATCCTTTGTAGTGCTGGATTTGTAGAAAGATATTGTGTAAATTTGGTTTTGTCATGGAATATCTTGATTTCTATCTATGTTAATTGAGAGTTTTGCAGGATACAGTAACCTGGGCTGGCATTTGTGTTCTCTTAGGGTCTGTATGACATCTTCCAGGATTTCTGGCCTTCATAGTTTCTGTTCTGTAATTCTGATAGGTCTGCCTTTATATGTTACTTGACCTTTTTCCTTACTGCTTTTAATATTCTTTTTTATTTTGTGCGCTTGGTGTTTTGACTATTATGTGACGGAGGTGTTTTTTTTCTGGTCCAATCTATTTGGAGTTCTGTAGGCTTTTTGTATGCCCATGGGTATCTCTTTTTTTAGGTTAGGGAAGTTTTCTTCTATGATTTTGTTGAAGATATTTACTGGTCCTTTGAGCTGGGAGTCTTCACTCTCTTCTATACCTATTATCCTTAGGTTTGATCTTTCATTGAGTCCTGGATTTCCTGTATGTTTTGGACCAGTAGCTTTTTCCGCTTTACATTATCTTTGACAGTTGAGTCAATGATTTCTATGGAATTTCTGCTCCTGAGATTCTCTCTCCATCTCTTGTATTCTGTTGGTGAAGCCTGCTCCTTGTTTTTTTCTTTTGGTTTTCTATATCCAGGGTTGTTTCCATGTGTTCTTTTCTTGATTGCTTTATTTCCATTTTTAATTCCTTCAACTGTTTGATTGTGTTTTCCTGGAATTGGGATTTTTGTGACCTTCTATGGGCTTCACTTGTTTGTTTATGATTTCATTTTTGTGGATTCAAATTATGATTTCAAGTTTTTTTGTGATTCCTCTCTGTAGGCTTTCCTTACTTGTTCTCCTTCATGCCTTTCTTTTGAAGTCCTCCAGCATCATGATCAAATATGATTTTGAAACTAGATCTTGCTTTTCTTGGTGTGTTTGGACACCCCTGTTTGCTTTGGTGGAGAACTGGGCCCCTGATGCCAGGCTTGGTTTCTGTTGCTTGGGTTCCCACCTTGCCTCTTGCCATCAGATTATTCTAGTGTTACTTAGTTCCTATTTTTCTGACAGTGGCATAAGCCTGTGTGTCAGGAGGCTGTAGACCTGTTTTCCTGTTTTTCAGCTGCCAGGGACTGAGTCTTTTTTTCCTATCTACAGGTCTTCAGCTGTTCCTACCAGGCAGGTCTCTTTGGGCAGCAGAAAAGTTGGTCTTCCTGTCTCCCCACCTCCTGGATCTGCGCCATTTTTCGGGAGCCTCCGCGCACCAGGGTTCCAGATGGCGCTGGTGTTTTCCTCTGGCGTCCTGAGATGTGTGCAGAGTGCAGTCTCTTCTGGTTTCCCCAGGCGTCTGCCTCTCTGTAGGTTTAGCCTCCTCCCATGGGATTTGGGTGCAGAGATGTTTATCCGGGTCTGTTCCTTCAGGTTCCGGCGTGTCTCAGGCACAGGGGTCCTGTTACCCTGAGCCTCCCCCACGGGAACCCAGAGGCTGTATACAGTTTCCTCTTGGGCCAGGGATGTGGGCAGGGGTGGGCAGTGTTGGTGGTCTCTTCCGCTCTGCAGCCTCAGGAGTGTCAACCTGACCAGGCGGTGAGGTCTCTCTCCCACGGGGTTTGGGAGCAGAGAGCTGCTGCGGGCCGGGATCTGCCGACTTTTTGTTATCTAATATAACTAGCTAAATTATTTTGCACGCAGTATGGTTTGTGTTTTGTATGCATTCTTTAAGGCAGCGTTACTGTGAATTTCATCATACCCATTTGATGGTTTGGTTCCTATTAGAAACAAAACAGGAATTCATTATGCCTGGGATCATAGTTCTCTGATTATTGTTTTAAAACATCAGTTTTGTCTTTGTTCTCCTTCATGAGTTCCTTAGTAGAGGAGACTGATTCGTGCTGCTGGCTCTGCTCCCCGGACAGATGCTGGGTGGCTCTGCAATAGGCAGGTGCCCAGACGGACCTTTGAAGGAAAGTGTCTTTAAAGGAAGATATAGTAAAGAAGAGCTATAGATTAAAACTCGAGCTATAGAGTAAACTCAGGTTTATCCTTTTGTTGTTGTTAGAGTCTTGTCATTTAAAAGAAAGGCAGTTGGAGCTTGAAATTTTTAAAATTTCTTTCTTTCTTATATTTCATCTACATCTCAAAACATGAAAATGTTTTCATAGAGTTTGACCTGAAATACAAGCTACATTTTTTCCATTTTTTATTGGATATTTTTTATTTACATATCAAATGTTATCCCCTTTCCCGGTTTCCTGTCCATAAACCCCCTAAACCATCCTCCCACCCCCTGCCTCCATAAGGGTTCTTCCCCACCCGCCTACCCACTTCTTCCTGTCTCCCCACTCTGGCATTCTCCTACACTGGGGCATCAAGCCTTCACAGGACCAAGGGCCTCCACTCCTATTGATACTGGACAGTGCTATCCTCTGATACATATGTGGCTGGAGTGTGGGTCCCTCCATGTGTACTCATTGTTTGGTGGTTTAGTCCCTGGGAGCTCTGGGGGGTCTGGTTGGTTGTTATTGTTGTTCTTCCTGTGGGGTTGCAAACCCCTTCAGCTCCTTCAGTCCTTTCTCTAACTCCTCCATTGGGGACCCCATTCTCAGTTCAATGGTTGGCCACATTCTTGGCACCCCTGTAGCATCAGCCCTTGAATGGCTAAGGCCAGAAGGCCACTAGTTCTAGTCTAGCCTGGGCAGCTAAGTGTGACCTCCATCCCAAGAAATGGAAAGCGGTATGGTGGAGTTTATTAGGCATACTTTTCCTGGGAGACATTTTATAGCTTTAGTGTAGTCTTTAAATCTATGTCTTGCTTTTATTTTGTGTTCAATAACACCACAAGGAAATACCACTTAATGACTTTTCTGATGAACACAAGAGACTTAGGTATGGAATCCTAGGTATGAAAAAACAACTAATTAAAGTTTCCAATAAAGAATTAATCTGTTATACATTTGTGTAAGTAATAGAAAAACTCAGATTCAAAAATTAGTGAATTTTGTTGTAAAATCACTTTGGCTAAGGCAGATGGATATAAACAAATATTGTTTCCTCTTCTCCAGATAACATTATTAGATAATATATAATCACTACATTTGTTTTTGTGTAGTTTATTTTACTAGTAATTTTGCTGTGAGTACAAATTTATTTGACTTTTATTAGTCTTTGAAATCAGTAGTAAGGCATATGGGCTTTTGCCACTGGAATAATTTGCTTTGGGAATTTGCTGTCAGAAAATTATTTCCTGGAGTAGGGTAAGGGTTTGATGTTTTCAAATGTAAAATTGATATCTCTTCATTGGGAAAAAATGTTATCTCATGAAAGACTTAGCAAGAATAAGATTCAAGAAACCCGGGATTTACTCAGCCATGTTTCTCTTGGTGATTGTGACACATCACAGATTCAGCAACTAATGTTGATTTCAGGGGCAAAAGCAATGTGAGAAATGTATGTCTTATTATAGATAACAGAAGTCACATGTGCGCATTTTAATTCTGTATAACAGCAAAGTTATATCAAAGTGAAGGTGGGAAATGTTGCCTCACCAGTAAGGGAAAATACTCTGTATGTATTGAGTGACCACAGGTCAGAGACACTGATGCCTACATGGCATGACACACTGTGTATTTGTGTGTGTGTGCATGTGCATGTTTGTGTGCAAAGGCTTAGTTTTTTCTTTGCTTTGTCACAGGGAAGTAAGTCATCCACTGCTAATGCAGTGAATGTCGGGAGAAAGGTTTTTTTTTTAATTTTTTTTATTAATCATTCCATTTGTTTACACCTCAAATAATAGCCCACTTCCCAGGAGAAAGTTTCAGCTCTGTTGTTTGTTGTTCTAAAAGCTGTTGGTGTTTTTATTCCTCCACACAAAATAATAATGATTGACATTAGGGTTTTGTTTCTTCAGTCTGTTCTTAATGTGTCCCCTGTGAGTGATAGGCCGGACTGTCTATCTGGTACTGCAGTAGAGCTGACCATCTGTATTCCTGTCATCTCAGGCTGCACAGAGCCTCTGACCTGAACTGACACACACAGCCTGCCTTCCTGTGCCTGTAGAGCACAGTGTCACTTGATTTTCTGCCGTAACCTTAGGTTTTATAATATTTTAATCTAAATCACATTTCAGGTGTGAGTTATGGTAAAATCTGTCAGGAGTATCCTAGGATTGAAGCAGAGGTGAGCTCTAAAGTGAAATATTCGCTTTACAGTGGTTGGGTCATAGGGTTTTACACTAGTGCAAGCTCAGATCTAGGACTACTATCCTCAGTATTGTATGTGTTATTGGATTTTATTTTATTTTGAGACAGGGTCTTTCTACAGACATAGGGGCCTGGAACTCACAGTGTCCTGGGGTTAAAGGTGCAACACGCCTTTTCAGTTTGTTTGTTATTTGAGACAGGGTCTTCCTATGTAGCCTTGGTTGGCCTTGAACTCAGGTCCACCAGCCTGTGCTCATAGTGCTCTGCAGGGATTAAAGGCGGTACCACTACACTCCTGGAAGAATTTCCACCAATGAAAAAGCCTCTTGGATATTTTCCAGTATAGCAAAAATGAAAACCTAATTAGCTGGAGTTCAGTTCATTAGAATCAACCTTCAGTTAGTCATTTCCTCTCCCACCAGATGCCTCATTAGACACAGAAGGGAAAACAACTAAGCAATTGGCTAAGAATTCAGCGTAAACTTTTTAGCTATAACCAAGGGGTCCTGGAATCTTAGTGGCAAGCACAGTGTGGTACACCTTGGATGATTCTTTGCTGGCTCTGGGTGATTGGCACTGTGTCAATCTGTCTGTCTGTCAGTCAGTGATTGACTCAATGCCTAGAGACCTCTGTATGAAGCAAATGGGTCAGAGGGGCTGAAAACCCTGTGCTCCAACAATGAAGCTCAGGCTCTAGCTTCCTGTGTGGCCTGGGTTTCTTCTCAAAAAAAAAAAATTTTTTTTAAAATCTGTTTGTCATCAGATCTCTAATTCTTATTTTTAAAATACGTCTACATTTTTCTTATTGTTTTGTTTTGTTTTATTCTTTTCTTTCTTATCCAACTTGCCATTTTCTTTACATGAGTGGAGTTTAAAGCTTACATGTTTATGTAACAAATTCGAAACGTTAGGAGGGGAAACGTTCTTTCCTGACTCACTTGTGGTTTGTATAGTGGCTCCGTTCAGTGTTACATTTCCTAGATGTACAGGGATTCAGCTTCCCAGGGGATTTTATTGTGGTGTAGCATCTCAGTCATCAAGGAGTAAAAACGAGCTATTCCTTGGGTGGTCACAGTGTTTTACAAGCTGTCCTAGTTCTCTGGTTTGTTTCGGTCATGCAGAAAACTGGGACTCTTTATCTTTTGTTACATTTTTTAAAAAATCAACTTTTTTTTATGCACATGGGTATTTTGCTTACACACATGGCTATGAGCTATGTCGATGTAGTTCCTGCTGAGGTCAGAAGAGGTTGTCAGAACCCAGGGGACTGGAGTTACAGGTGCTGTCCACCACTAAGTAGGTGCTGAGAATTGAACCCTTTTGGAAGAGCAGCCAGTGCTCTTAATCACTGAGCCATCTCTCCAGCACCCTTTATTAATTACATTTTCAGAAATCAGTTTCTTAATATTAAATTACTTTAGTATTTGTATAACTACAAATTAACTGTGTCCATGAAGGAAGTTGGCCTATAATTTTCAATTTTTCTCCATCCTTTTGATTTCAAGCATTGAACCCACAGCTTTGTTCTAATACAACCACTCTAGCTCTGAGCTAGAGCTCTGGCCTGCTCTATATTTGCTGTTATGTGCTAGACTTTGGTTTTAGTATTATTCTGTTCTCAAAATGTATTGGAAAATATATAAACCACAGCTGTGACCAAATATGAGAGGTTAAAACATGCACACACACACACACACACAAGCCAAAAAGACCAGAAAACAATCCTTGAGGGAACGATTCATCTTGGCGCACAGTTTCCTGTGGTTCAGACTGTGTGTTGGCCCCAGTGTTTCCAGGTGGCCATGAGGCATCATGGCAGAAGGACAAGGAGCAATGCTGCTCACCCGGGGGTGTCTAGCTAGCAAACAGACTGGAAGGGGTTGGGCACAAAGAAGGTGTCTCTTTCCAAGCATTTCTTCCAATTAGGATCCACACCCTACTTCCACCCCCTCCAGTAATGCCACAGTTCCACCACTCGCTCAGTAAAGGGTGGATCCATTGAGGAAGTCCGGGCCCCAGTGATGTAGCACCTCCACAGAGCCCCTCTCTGAACCCAGCTGCACAGGGAACCAAGCTTTCTGTAATGATGCCTGCTGGGGAAAAATCTACGCAGGCTCCTCTCCTTATTAACCTTTTCAACTTTCACAGATGTAAGATGTTCTACTTGCATTTTGTAATAATTCTAAATTTTTACATGACAGACATGGTACTTATTTGCTTATTTGTTATAATTATTTGTTATAATCATTTTGTGATAATTATGTTTTTACATGGCAGACATGATACTCTTGTTAATACTTGGAAAAACATTGTCATATATTACCTATTGCCTTTCAGCTTTCCTGATTACAGATGAACTGTCTGCCATACATTATAAATAGCATATTATTATTTGCTATTTTAGATAAAAAACATTATGTCTTTTTAGTGCCTTGAAAATTCAAAAATTCACTATATTGTTATATGGAGTTAATTGGAGGACATTATACAAGCCTGTAAAACCATTACTGTAATGACATTGCCTTTAAAATGTAATTTCCAAGTGATTGTGGTGGCACAGGTATTTTAGCTGCACATGGAATGTGGAAGCAGGAAGACTGTGGATTTGAGGCCAACCTGGACTGTATGACAAGACTCTGTCTCTAAATAAATAAACAAGTACAAGCATATTTGGGGGTCTTTTTTGCCCTCAGTATTAGTTTGCATATATTTGTTAAGTCATCCCGAGTTTCCATATTTTCTAGACTGGTTTCTACTGAAATTGATGCAAATGGACTCCTTGCACCATGATATCTAGATAAAAGAGAACCCCCATGGGTGCGACCCATAGCTTATGTGTGTGACCCATAGCTGATGTGTGTGACCCATAGCATATGGCTGAAGCTGTTTAGTTCCTAGTCTTGTAATTTAAGCCACAGCAGTATTCTCTAAAATGAGTAATTTAAATCTACTATCCTACGTACATTTTCCATTTTGTAGTCTGTTTTATACAATTGTAACTAATTCTTGCTCCATACCCTTTCTTCCCCTTTAGAAAAATTGGAAGCTCTACCACCCACTCCAGAACAGCTGAGATACGGTAATGGTTCTCTAATTGTTAAACTGATATGCATTTCTCTTTTGGACCTGAAAGAACTATTTCTTATAGTAGTGTAACAGTAAATTAAACCCTCCTGATAGAGTAATGGGTTGTCCTATTTTTTCATGTAAGAGCACTTTCTAAACTTGGCTGAAGATATATCACCGTATTATGGTATAACTAATATTTTTAAATGTTCTTATCATCTAGTAATAAAAGTAAATTTATATTAGAAGTTTTCTTAATCTGCATAAAATATGTATTATATTTTACTTCCTACGTAAAAGGATGTGTTGGATTTAGTTGGGTGACTGAAGAACTTAATTTTAGATTTAGGCTCGCTGTTCTCTGATGCAGAAAGTGCTTCCGGGCAGCCAGCGTTCACAGCAGTAAGAAAGTGCAGTTCCTGTGAGGAGGAGGACCTCGTTACTGAGTTGCACTGTTCTTTCTTTCCTGATGAGGACGAATGCTGCAGGTTAACACGGGAGAGGTGTAAAACAGTCTAGGGTCTTATTGAAAGTTGGTGAGAGAGAATCATTTAAAACTGGTGGTGAACTCGAGTAGGTGGTAATTAAATGGTAATTAAATATTAAATGTCATTTGCTAACAGCTGCTTAGCTATAGAATAGCGTTTGCCAAAGGAAATTGAAGAAACAGTGAGCTAGTAGGAGATCATTATTCACTGGAAAGCAAATTCAAACAACCAGGAAAAAACTAATGATAACTAATGATAGTTCTTTTCCTTCTCTCTCAGGTAGAGTGTAATTTATGTTAGGAATTAGTAACTTTCCTCAAACACCAAAACAGTTTAAGAGTTCTTTAAGATCTCTCTTCACAGGTAATCTTTCTGATTCTCCCAGCCCAGATTCTTGATTCTGTGTTTATAGTGCATACAATCCTATTCTCATTTCATAGGCGATGTTGAGATTAACTGTTTATGCAAATAGGTTTCTATGTCTAAATCCTTTGCAGTGGCAACCAAGTTTTATGTGGGGTACCCAGTGCATCCTTTTTTTTTTAGTTTTTCTCCTTTGAATTGAAAGTAGTTTTTAATTTATTTGACCGACTTGTTTAAATATAAAGATAAAGGCCTACTCCATGGTTCAACCTGATTAGTCTGGCAGCATGCCTTAGTGTTACTGACCAGGCCTCTCCCAGGAGAAGCAGTCAGCAGAATCTTAATTTAATGCCATTAACATCTTACTGAGATGCCATCACATCATTCAAATAAATGCCAAGTGATCTCAGCTGATTCCGTGTTATTAGCACATTCATGTTTCACAGACCACACTCGGACTGTAAACGTTCCAGTGTGCCCCTTTGCCTGTAGTTTATCTGTGGTTGGAAGTGTGTATTTGGAAGCTGTTTACTATGAAAAGTCAGGATGTTGAGTAGGCATCCAAAGGACGTAGGTGAAAAGTCAGAGAAGTTTCTGAGTTGAATCCCATGCCATCAGTGGAACAGTTGACTTTTACCGTCTTGACAGCTTTTGCAGTGATGATCACGGTGGAATACTCTGCTTCTTGTCATGAACATTGCTACTATGACAAGTGACACCGAAATGACTGGTTATGTCTATTGTGTCCTATCGATGTAAGATCTATACATGATGGTGCATATTATTATGCTGAATGTGACATTTCATTGAGAGTACTTGTGGGTAAAAGTGTTTATTTTTTAAAATTCCTGCCTAGTAGCATTTTTGGCTTGTAGAGCTCACCATAGCAGTGTCATGTTTTCATAACTTCCGGGTTGTATTTTAATGACATTGTATATTTAGCTGCATTAAAGGTGACTCTGAAGACACTAGCAAATATAGCCAGCGGGGTAAGGAACTGTAGTATAAAGCTCAGATTCTTGATGCTTACTGGAAAATGTAGTCAGCTGATCTGACACTTCTGTGCCTTAGCAGTTGTAAAGATCAGTTAGAATCGTCTTTTCCTGTTCCAGCTTGTAATCCGTGACCTCCCAGCCTCCTCCTTGTCTAACTATGACATTAGCTTCTTTTCCAGGCTAGTAGTCCTCAATGTAATTAGTTATTTTTGAGCATCTGCTCTGTCCTCAGCACTGTATAGTGTGCTAAAGAGGCAAATTTGAGAAAATGAGGTGGAATTATAGAATATGTTTTGCTACTTTGACTTTTAATATCCCAGGTTTCAGGTTATGCACCAGATAGATGACATGAGACGTGTCTTTGGCAGGAAGAGGCCTTCAAGCCACTTTCTGATATGGAGCAAATTCTGAATCTTACAGTTTCAGCAGCACTTGGGAATTCTGATAGGTTCTGAGATGTTAAAGGCTGCACATAGATGTCAGGTGAAGTTGAGGTAATTGCCTTTCCATAAAATTTCTTTAAAGAGTTGATGAACTTCCCTGGAATTTGAGTGCAGGCATTTTTAAAGATTACTATTACAAACCCTGAGATGAATAGCTTTGCGATGGTCCTCAGGCGGGAGAGAGAGAGATAGACTGGCATGTGTCAGGTACGTGAGGTCATTGTATGTTTACAGATTTACTCTTCCATGAACTGTGTGTATGTGCATTGCCAGTAAGGAGACATAAAGGCCTAAAGCTGTTTTTATGTGTTATATATTTGTGCGTTGTTTCCCAGTATAACTTCTGTCAAATAAACGTGCAGCAGCACGAATCCCTGATCATTCTTAATCCTTTAATTACATGTCCTGTTTTGTTTATTCTAAAGTTATCAAGGAATTAAAATATATTTTTCTGTGTTTTGATGTTTTTCAGTATTCTTCCACAATGCGATACCTTTCGTAGGGTTTGGCTTTTTGGATAACGCAATTATGATTGTTGCAGTAAGTCCTCACCATTTGTATTTTGAGTAAATAAAGGGATTAGTGTGCACTACATTTTCCTAATAACTTATATATTATACCTGTCAAGTTAATTAACAGTGAGCAAGTTCAATTTTAAAGCATCACATATATTAATTATGAAACTTTTGGCAAGGCCTGCAGACAAACATTTATGGTTTATTTGATTCTCTTCTAACATTTTTACTACGGAGCAAATGTGTGTGACGTATCTGGGGTTCTTGTGTTGGTGTCTGTTATCACGTATATATTATGTATTATGTACAGGGTATTTGATTAGTTCCTAGTTGAATTCTCTCATTCTAGACTGTCTTAGGTGTCTGGACATAGTCAAGGCTTTAGTCTCAGCATTTAATCCTAAAATGTCCTAAGATTCACTTTGCAGCATCTTCCACCTTGTTGCTTTCTGTAATATAAAAAGTCCCCTTTTAGCTGTGCTTCTAGATTGCTTTATGGAGTCAACTATTTTGGATATTAACAGTAAATAGATTGTGGGCTACCTAAATCCCTAGAAGAGAAAATAGCATAAATTACTTATTTCTTTCTATGTACCAGTGTGAAGTCCTAAGGAGGGCTTTTTACTGAGACTCATTTGAAAAAACAATGCTTTCCTGAGTTAGAACGCTGAGAATTTACTGAACTATGAACTATTGTTGAGGAAACTACCCAGAAAGATGGCGGGAGAGAGGAGAAGGTTGGGCGGTGGTGGGAAGGGGGGAGTGATGGAAGAATTTCTGGTGTTTTGGAATTCACCTGTCCTATGAATGAAGATAAATAGATTTAGTTTTAAAATAGAAATTTTAAAAAGTAAATTGCATAATTGTTTAATAGGCTACACCATTGTTTAAAATGTAAAATCAGCTCATTTGGGATGATGTGGTTGCCACAGGGTCTAGCGTTGCATCCAAATTAATGAGAACCGGGTTTCCAGTGGGTCCACCTGTCCCTTTGGTTTAAGAGAGGTATAGGGGTCACAGCAGCACGCGTCAGCTGCAGTCAGCAGTCACAGTGACTCTGGCCTGTGCACAGCTGGGGTCATAAGCACCTCTGCAGGGCTTCTTGGTACCGTGCCACAGCAAGGCCAGACTTCCAAAGGCTGACACAGGTTAGTTGAGTGGGCCTAAGATATAATTCCAGAATGGTCATTTTTAGGATTATTTTCCTAGTATACATAGAAGAATAAATTGATCAGTGTGTGTATGAATGTCAGATGAGTATTTAATTATTTAGAAACACACTGCTTTTCTCAGGCTGCTAACATTGAGTTGTCTAAATTACTGTTATTAATACAAAGCATATCTACTTGTAATAAAAGCTCCTTTGTGCTGAATTTATAAACTGTAGTTGATTGTGTACCCGTGAGCAGGTTGTCTGATAGAGAGCATCTGTGTGCTAAATATTTCAGTTTCCCAACGTTTTAGCGCTTGAAGCCACCATTGTAACACATTTCCATAATAAGGCACACCTTAAAGACTCAGATGCTGAAATACTGTCCTTTGCTATGAGCACTTGTGGAGATGGCACATTTTGAATAAAGGGGAGGATGTGGGACCCTGTGCAGTATCTTTTAAAAATGCTGGAGTGTCTGCGTGCAAAGGAACTGTTGATGGGACCTGACCAAACGCAGCCACAGACCCCAGTCACTTCAGTATTGTTGGCTACTTGCTTTCCTCGGGGCTGTGTCTCCTCCCTAGCATATCAGAGTAGAGTGTGTGTCCAGACCTGAGATTCTTAACTCCAGGTTACCAATAACCTGTTTACATAAATTCATCTTCAAGGACACATCTCCAGCTTTTACTGGAATAAGTATTTAAATCTCTGACTTTAACACCCAGTGAAGAGCAATAATGGTTTTGACAAAAGTGCTGAGAGGGTGACATGTTCCCATGAGGTGTTTCACTTGACTAGAGATGAACACAGATGAGTAACACAATGGACGATTCTCTGGAAGGGAACCAAGTAGAGTAATCATTGCCATTTACCAATGTGTCTTTTCCATTTGGTTTGTTTTTGCCCTTCACCATGGTTTAAAGCACAAATCACCTTTTCTCACTGTGGAGCAGATGTGAGTGTTTCAGACAGGGTGAGTTACACAGTCTTCTGCCCTGTCTCACCCTCTTCCTTCTCTTAGATGTCCCTCAATGACTTTGTACTCAAACTTCTCTATAGTCAACTATGATAGGGTAAAGTAGACCTTCATTGTTGACTGCTAGTAATAATATTCAGCCAATATTCTTAGGTTATATAGCTTATTATAATTGTATATTACTGGATTGCTTTTTGTAATTTATATTTTAGTCATTTTGGGAATTGATTTGTTTTACAATTCGACTAGGATAGAATTTTTAAGAATAGGTTAGTTGTAAGGTAAGAGTAATGAAGGTGATAAAGCGTAACTTTGATATCTGCTGTAGATTTATTTGTAATTCCCATCTCATCTATTAAAACAAAAGTTTTCAGAATACAGAACAAAATAAAGATTGTATTTTACTATAAATACATTTAGGGAATTGTTCCCCAAGCGATAAAGCACACAAACACTTCTTGGTTCTTCTTTTTGAAGGTTTATTTATTCACTTTATATATGTGAGCTAGCTGTCGCTGATGCACCAGAGGAGGCACTGGGTCCAGTCACAGATGGTTGTAGCCTCCATGTGCTTACTGAGCCGTCTCTCCAGCCTCCTCTTGGTTTCTTGCTGTTACTCTGTGTAGGGAGCGGTAGGCTCAGGCCTGGAACCTCATGCATGTTAGATACTCTGCACACAGCGCTACATCTTCAGCTCACACAAAGGCCTTAACATTCTTCCTGGGTTATTGACAATGCTTGCCTGCTGTCAAGGGTGCTGTCACACTTATGATTTACGTGTGCACGGCCCTGTAGTGGTGCTCTGCCGTCTTCATGTTTATGTAAGAAAAATATGTATCTTTGTTATTTTCTCTCTGTTCATGCTTTCCTTTTATTTTCCTCTGAAATCTGCTATTTTAGGTGCCTTCAGAAGTTAATAATTTTATGTGTCTAGGAGAGTGGTGCATCAGGCTGTTTGGTCATATTCAACGTTATGTCTTCAAGGGGTAGGACTGAGCGGAGGGACAAGAGAATCGAGGAAAGTGTCCTTCAGGGTTTGCGCTCTGGGATGAGCACTGGTTTTGTGTACCACACCTGAGGCTTCTTTTTCTTACTATTGGTAGTTAGTTTTTAATGTTCACTGCCAGGTCTCTAGGGAGTTTAATCTTTATCAAGGATTAGAACTGAAATAGCAAAATAGACCTAGGGCCTCCTCTGTCTGACAGCCTGGGAGTCATGCATCCCTGTCACCTCAGTGCCACCTCTGTTGTGTGGATGGGAAGCATGAGCTCCTCCACTTTACCCAAGGGGATGTAAATGTGGGGCCTTCCAATGAGTAGATCCAGTGGGTCCTCATTACTCAGTTCTCAGTGCTGCAAGCCTGTCAGAGTTAACGTTGTCCCACATAAACACATGAAGCCCAGCTGCGTTAATGGTTAAGGAGCCAAAGGTGTTTAGGAAAATCTTTCTAACAGTGGGTTCCCTAGAAAATCATTTAGTCTTTCAAATCTTTTGGTAAGAGTAAGCAATAGAACAATATGTTACAGAATTTAGCATCTATGCATCCATCTTTGTGTTCAAAGAGCTTTAAAATGTATTTCTGGGAGACTGAAAAGTAAAATTAAGAAACTAGAGGTTAGACTATTAATGATGAATTGATTACTACATGTGCTGCTATTTATTTTTAGGAAGGTTCAACTTTAGCAGATGAAATGCAATTGGTTATTTTGTCATGAATGTATATGTATACATAGAATTAGAATATAGAATATATAATAAATGTAGAATTAATATAGAATATATAGAGAGAATTAAGTGAATCATCTCATTCTGTGCACATTTATGGATATTTTCGGGTGTAATTGTATGTTAGCAGCATATTGACTTTGCAGTCTGTTTTTATTAGCACGTTGATATTCTTTTAGAGCCATGTCAACTTTAATTTTTTTTCCCAATCACTTTTCAGGGAACCCAAATTGAATTGTCTATTGGAATTATTTTGGGAATTTCAACAATGGCAGGTATTTAATAATAGCAAATGTTAGAATTCTATTGTCTGCATATTGTTTAAAAATGTCAGATTTAGAAGATATTTTATTTTAAATGAATTTGCTCATTGAAACGTTTATTTGTTTAGCTATCTTTAATGTTAATCTTCTGTTTCTTAGTTTTCTGTATATGTTTTTCCCCCCTGAGAACTTGTAATTTATGTTAGTTAGTGGGTAACAGAACTCAACTAAATTGTCTATGTTAAGGCAATTTTTTCTTATAATTCAATATTATCACCAAATCATTTTACCCTTTGTCACTATTAAGTTATTTTCAAGTTGAGTAGAAGAAAAACTGTAAAAGAAGTACTTTCGTTCCTTTACTTTCTTGAGTTGGGTTTCCTAACTTGGCTTTGTCCTTGAACTACCAATATCCAAATTTCCCAAAGCAAATGTCATACTGAAGACAAAACTATGAAATCTTAGTATGGAGATAGGAGTAGAAAATTTCTGCTATAATAGGTAAACACTCTATTAATGGAGGTAGAATATTATACTTTTAGGATTATGCTCCATTTTAGACCCTTGGCACCTAGAGCTATTCCTGAGCTGCTCCCGAGTACAGTTGTTACATCCAAGAATAGTTCGGCTCCAGAAGCCCAGCACTCAGTGCCTCTCACGCGATGTAATACTGTGACCTTTGCTGGCTTGGCTTTGATAATTCATTGTGTGTTTTTCAAATTTCCAGCTGCTGCTTTGGGAAATCTTGTTTCAGATTTAGCTGGACTTGGGTAGGTTCATTCATGATTTGTTTCTGTAGTTATGTTCTTACAGTTCTTGTTTTTATTATTCTTTAACAAGCCTTTAAAAAGGACAATTATTTTCCTTTGGGTTCTAAAACTAAAAGTTTAAGTTTAATATTTCTAAGTCAGTAGTACTAAATGTTTGGTGGACATTAAATGTAGTCGGGACAATGTGCCAATAAAACTAAGTAGTGGTTCCAAGGCTAGATAAAACCGTGTCACTATATAAGCAAAATAGAATTTCTGTTTATGGAAGATATATTTTGTGGACATCTACAATGGGAACAGAGACCTAAAAGCAAACCTCTGTCATTTTTCCACTTCCTTTTACTTACAAAAAGCCCAAAGATAAGAGATATGGCCCAAATTTGAGAACACTGACCTGCAAGGAAATAATGTCTAAGGCACACTCCCCCGCCCCCTCTCTCAGTAAGAGAGTGAGCATAGGGTCATATGCACTTATGCACCCCACCTTGAGCCACCCCCCGGCCTGCAGGCATGTGTTTGCTTGGCCATTTCTCTTTCTTTCCCGTGGCAGGCAGGGTAACACAGACGGAGGAGGCTGCCCTGAAAAGCCAGCTTTCTCTCTTCTTCCAGGTGGCAGATGGCCTGAGCTGCTTCCTGGGCTTGAGACGCCCAGAAGTTGGCATTCAGTATTGGCCAAACGTCTTTCTCTCTCTTGCTTTGTCATTGACATTGTTGTCTTCCTCTCTTCGCTACTGAAGCAGTATATTTTGAGATTTGGATCTAGTAGGAGTCTATTCAGCTCATAGTCTAGGCAGAAACAGTTTTATAAGTGATCTGACCCTTCATATTAGACATCTGTACTTGAGTTTGAGGCTAAAGCTAATTTTAAGGTTTTTGTTTTGTTTTCCTGTAGGGCATGATAACGATTTTATATTCCTAGAATTCTTGACATAAATCTTATCTTGATGACATTTATCTTATCTCTTTGACATTTCATTTTCTATTTCCAAACTTTAGCCTTAATATTGACAGTATTGAGCTTCTATAGCTTTCTGATGTATCAGTGGAATGAACTGATAGATTTTAAAGCCACTTAGTTTTAGATTGGAGTCTAAAGACTTTTATGAAGAGCTTCTATGTTTGAGAATATTTCTCCCTCTAGTTTCCCTTTCTCTCACAGGTATCATTTATGTGTTCCTAGATGCACACTTTCAAAACACTTCGTATCTGAAGCCAGAATGTAGCTTATGGTTGTTGGTGTGCGTAATTGGCAAACTCTTTTCTTTCTGCTAGTACCTAGAACAAGATTAATGGAAACTTAGAGTTGATCACATTCCCTGTTAGGCTAAAAGTTCTAGGCTGTCATTAGTACATTAGTCTGTTGTTATAAAAATATAAAAAATAAAAGGGTATCTTTTATCCCCACTAAATCTACACCACAGTGCCCAAGACATTTGCTGGATATCTTAAGTCTCAGTCAGCAAAGCCTCTCACCCGCTTTGCTCCATCCCATATCACACTGCGGGAGGCCTCTCTCTGAGCCTGGCAGCAATCTCTACCTATGCCAGAAACACAGAAACATCCCAATTCCTCAGCAACCCAGTGTCTCTAGCAGCTGCACACTTTCTTACACTTAAATCGCTACACGAAAGGACACATAACACAATACCCTTTGACCCAGTTGATACGATATAATTGCCCACTTAAACATACAAAACCCTGTATACATCCATCCCTTAAGAACATTCATAACAACCTATAAAGGTACAGCGTGGAATCTTAACGTCAGCTTCCATGTTGTCTCCCAGCTACTCTCTCTCTCCTTCCCTCTTCCATTCCCGTCTCCTCCCCTTCCTTCAAACTTTTCTCCCACCTATCCTTCCTTCTCGTCCAAGGATAGGCCTCTTTCTATCTTGTACCTGCCTTACCTGTGACATCATCCCACATTAGTCTAATACATTTAAAAAACTGTTACTTTCTGATCATAATTATTAAATCAAATTATATGTTCAAACATTTGCATTAAGTTTGGGGTACAGCAATTTTAGTATTATATATACACACACATATATTTGTATATATCATGCACCATGATTGCTCTCTTAAAGTAATGATAAAAATTAAATGCTCTTAGTCACTGTGTATCAAATATGAATTTGAAAATGTTTTAAGCCAGAGTCATCTACACATAATAAAATGGAAGCTGTAATTTCCCTGTCTAGCGTGAGCACAGGGACGGACTCTCGTTTCTTTTTGCAGTGATTGGTTTTTACTCTTTGCAGACACTTGCGTGTCTCTTTAAACTTTCTCCTTCTCTTGTTCTCTTAAAGCCTTGCAGGTTATGTTGAGGCCTTGGCGTCCAGGTTAGGCCTCTCAATTCCTGATCTTACACCAAAGCAAGTTGACATGTGGCAAACACGTGTTAGCACACATTTGGTAAGTTACATGACTTATAAGCATGAACCCAGTGGTCAGCATGGCAGTTTTGAGACTATCATTGATTTGAGTTTTACCTGGGCCTTGGACATTCTCAGAAAAAATAATTTGTTATCCCTTTATCTTTTTATTAGCATGCTTGACTGATTGAAAAAAACACAAAAATTGTTGTGCAGCTTGGTTAATATGAAGGACTTGAGCACCCAAAGGTTTTGTAATCCTTTGTTCATTCTGGAATGGATTCCCATTTATACTGTGGTTGTTCACTGGTGCTCATTTCTGAGCATTTCTGTGGACTGATAGGGGAGGAAAGGTCAAATAATAATGATTGAAATGTTGGTGGCAAGGATCACCCCTGCTCTAGCATTTCTAAGGCGAGCAAGAGGGGACATAGTGGGAAATAGTGAAAGGCATTTTAACAGAATGGGTGGCAATTGGGGTCTCTTAGCAACGGTCATATCCTAGGGCAATCAGGAGCCAAATAATAGTCTCTCTGTTGAAATATGAATGGACGAAATATTTAGATCAAAATAAGAATTTAAGACTGACTTTATTAGTATCTGGACGGAACCAAGTTGTTTTTATGCCATCTCTCTGAAACTGTAGTCCCTTTAAAGATAATTTACATAAGATTGACAGGTTTGACTATTAATATAAATCACAGGCATAACACCACCACAGCAAACAACAAACTACCATAATAACTGACTGAAATAGTGTAGTGTACAGTATTGTCAAAACGTTGATGTCTACTTTGAAAGTTTTTACAGATACTCCACAATCTGATTGCTAACTGGATGCTGTCCAAGAGAAAACATTCACTTCAGTGCTGCCGATTACAGAGCTAGCATAGCTTCCATAGTGTCAGAGGGGACTGACTGTGTCTCTCTGTTCTTAACTAGAAGCTCCAGGGGGAAAGATCAACTGTGTCTGGCTGGTCCTTGTCTCTGTTTTAACCAGCAGGGTTTAATATACAACAGAATCTCAGTAACTGTTTGTATGAAAGAAGGAAACTTAATTGAGGGGCTGAAGAAATGGCTCATATGTTAGGAGTGTCTACTGCTCTTGTAGAGGACCCAAGTTCAGTTCCCAGCCCTCAGGGTTCTCAACTGCCCATTGCTACAATTCCAAGGTATCCAGTGTCCTTTTTTGGCCTCTGTGCGCATCTGCATTCACATGCACACAAATAGTTAAAAATAATAAAATAGGCATTTTTAAGAAAGAAAACTTAATTGAGAAGTTTAAATTTGATAGTTACCAGGAATGTAAAATTTGGAATCATTTATAGAAATAAAACTTTAAAACTTCACCATGTAGGTTTCAAAATGAAGATTGCAAAAATCTTGGTGTGATGTGTATACTTACATACTTGATTAAGGTTGGCAGATGTGCATTTGCATTTTTGTCAAGTGTGAAAGATTCCATGACCATAGTCTATGATGATGCACAAACCTTAACATTTAAGTTTTAAATCATCAGTACATAGCACCCTCTGATGTTGTGTCTCAATTGTGGGAGTGTGTGGTAGGGTCCTTACCGTTAGGAAAGCTTTCAGAGGTCAGGAACCCACTACTGGGGGAACTGGAAAGTCTTTATACGGGATGTATACATAAAACTAACTTATTCCAAAACACTGTGCACAGGGCGGAGAGGCAGAGAGAAACACTGTTTCTAAGATGGCTGTATCTGATGTAAGTTAGCATACATGGATTAAGTACTGAAGGACAGGATACAAGAGTATGGAGTCCAGGCACTCTGAGAATAACTGGTACATTTCCCCCTTCTATGTTCCAGTCTTCTGATATTAAGAAACACATATGATTTAAAAATTGTATACTTGAATATTTCTTTGATGTCATGTTGTTTTTTCTCCTGTTCTTTTTAATTTTAATATGACATGTTCTTGAGTGTTTGGTAGCTTATTTTAATACATAGGTTTCTGTAATCAACAGGAATACAGTTGTAGTGGGAATTTCATAGTGTGTGACAATGGACCATTGTCATCAATGTTTAAGCAAGGATATCTCTTTCCAGGCCATGTACCTTTAAGAAATACTCTCCTCTGTTTCCTCAGGGCAAGGCTGTTGGGGTGACGATCGGCTGCATTCTAGGAATGTTCCCTTTGATTTTCTTTGGAGGAGGTGAAGAGGATGAAAAACTGGAAACATCAAATTAATCATCTTAGAACACCTATAAAAGATGTAAACTAATGTACCTCAGTCATTAAATCTACTGTCACAACATTTAGCAGACAGTACCAGTGCATAGATACGGGATCAAATAATTCAGCATGTACTTCGGAAACACTAACTTATTGTGGCTTGGTCTTCTTAAGACATCTTTTTAACAACTACTTAGTATCATTTTATGTAAATTATTGAGATGCTTTTCATCAATGGCTGTCAACATGTTATCTTTTCCTTCTATGTATCAACGTATTATTTAACTTTCAGTCATTGATACTGTACTGTACTGACTTGGGGTTTGCTTTCTTACATAACATGCACGGGATACCTATTTATGTCTTTATTTTTTTCCCTGATGGTTATAATTCAATGCTGAGGTTTCTCCAAGTTATTTAAGATGTTTAATATCAGTTAAAAATTGTAATTCCCTGCCTGGTGGCATCCCTTTTGTGGTATTTTATGGTAAACATTTACAATCATATAAATTCATTCAATTTTTAAAGTTCCACATCTTTCCAAAATGAAACAGTGTTTTAAGTATATCTGACTATTTTAATTTTGACCCACACTGTCTTTAAAAGTCAGAGGTTAATCAGAAAGAACAATTGTCTGGCCCTCCTTTTACATACACCATACATGCTAACAAGTGTACTTATTTCTGATTGACTTTTTACCTTTAATTTCCCAACTTTGAGCAATCACAGTGAATTCTGGTTTGTGAGAGAAAGGCAGTGCTTGGATACTTCCTATGTCTTAGAGTAGGGTTAAGAGAGCAGGGTAACTAAGAAACCTATAATGATATTTGGACATTAGGCTAAAAAAAATTTTTTTTACAGAAATAGAAAATGGAAATCTTCAAGGAGGTCTAGGGAGTGGATGACCAAGTTCAAGTGGTATTTGGGAAGTTCATGAAGCATCAGTTCTACGACTTTGGAAAGATTCTCCCCCTAATGTGTTATTTTCTCATGGAATGGAATGAGTCTATGCTCAGAGTCCCAATCGCATTAGATCTTGCTTTGTGACTTTTTTCTGGAAGAGTGTTTTAGAAACAACATGTATTTTCTGTTGCTCTTTGCTATCTAGTCAAATGTAACATGAGGAGTGATCCTTTCTCCTATTTTTGGACTTTTTTCTTCTCTCGTGGCGATCATAGCACAGCTGGTGAAAGCTGCTTGTGTCCGTGTTGTATGTCTGACCTACACGGTCCTGAGAATCCTGAGTATCCTGAGTTTTAGCTTTTGAACCCTTTCCCGCATTTGCTCTACTACACATGCTAAAAAGTTACATGTATCAGAATAAGTGAACATATGGAAGGGAGAGACTGAAGTTAGAATTTAATCCTGGGGAATTAAAATTATTCATGTCTGCTGAGTAGATGGCAAGACAAATGTCACATGACCATGCTTTTTAAATCTTACTTGGGAGTTTTGTTTGCACAAACTTTCTTTGGGCTCCTTTTAAAGATTTCTTTTCCATAAGAAATCACATCACATATTGTTCCTTTTTGTTCTTTGGGGTAACTTAGTCCTGTCGTTTATCATAGAATTTAAGGAAAGAACATAAAGGTAAAAAGACATCAAATTCTCATATACACAAGTAACATTCTCCTTTGGTCACATTAGCATCACGTGACTTGAGGTCGCAGACAGACTCGTCTGTATCTTTGTCCACGTGTCACACGGACAGCAAGCACAGGGTGCAGAATGATAGACTAGAAGGCACCTTTTACTTTCTGTGTAAACACGTGTGTGCTGGTTTCCTTACCTTGCGTATTGGTGGTTTTCCTGTCTTTGTTTTTAAGTGTTGTATTGTGGTGCTTAACTTTTCTCCTTATTAAATACCATCTCCAGAAACTCGTCTTGGAGTTTAGAAAACACTTTTGACTGTTCATTTCCTTTTTCTTTCTCTTAAAAATCTTCTAGTCCTTATTACCGGAATTTCTGTTAACAGAATTATGCCAGTGTCATTGAAGACTTAAGTAATGGAAGATGTAACTTTCACATGAAAGACATTCTAATTTTCAGTGAAAATTTTTGAATCATGTTTAATCAATAAAATGCTTTGAATCATTACCATACTTAGTTTTCAAAAGCAGACAAACAAAAAATTAAAGTCTCTCTGTCTTTGACCAAAGGCATCGTTTCTCGAGCTCTGGCTCTGACCTAACCTGGTGCTGTGCACAGTGTGATTTCTGAAGGTGGCCCCCTTACGTTAATGACTCCATATCACCCGTGTTGAGCGATTCTCGACACGGAGACTCTGACGTCAGCTGAAAGTGGACTGCCCTGGTTCTCAGAGCAGCTGTTCTCTGTCGGCGTTAGAGCTGCCTCGAACTGTGTCATACATAGCTGCTGTAGTACTGTTTGTTCAGAATCCATGTTGTTTGTGTATTATGATTTATTGACTTGTTGATGCATGTAAACCAGGTGCATTTTGTTGCCTCTGTATGTTAAATAGTGACCAATGTTTTTACGAAAGAATTGAACAAAAAATATCTTTTAAGACATTTGGAATGTGGTTTTGATTTTAAGATTCGGTTTTTTATCAATCTCAGAGGCCCTGGGTTATTCTATGACAGAGGAACAGATCAATAAATGCAGGTTTGCTATGGTGTGGCCATGGTATCACAGACCTCCCCTTAGAGCCCCCACTGACATGAACCCTGTGGAGTGTGAGAGAGAAATGATCCCATAAAACAGCTGCGAGCGAGCGCTGGGTCATAGTGCCAGGCGCTTCCAGGCCCAGCCACCCCAGACTTCAGTCCACTTCTGGCTTTTTCTCCAGGCAGGACATCAGTAGAAGGCTTTAAATTTTATAGTGCGTTTCAGTCTTATTCACATCCCCCCACACCCCCCAAGCTCTTCCCAGGTTCTTTTCACACCTGACTTTGAGCCCCCACCTCATCCCTCACCCCCTAACCCCCCATCCCCATCCCCACCCTCCACCCTGCCAAGGCCAAGGCCTGCTGACAAATATTCTGGGCCGAGTGACGACCTCACCCGAGTGTGGTTGGCTTATCAGGGCCTGGCTACACGCTCTTAGAGAAAACAGACCCTTCCTTTCCCAGCAACAAGACAATACGAGTTTCTGTCTTACACCAAAAGTTTGTGTAAACTGTTTTGAAGTAAATCTGCCTGGTTTTAGAATTCCACTTTATTTATGGACATTTTTATTTTTATAGTTTATAGTGTAATGAAATACCTGGGGAATAGAATCACAGTGTTTCATCCCCACCTCTTTTGAGGTACTCTGGTTTCTGGGAACGATTACTTAATCTGCCCCCACCCCCGTCTAAATTAGACTTAGAAAGTGGATTCCCTTTCTTACCACGGATTATTTGGATGATAGGAATGGTGTTTTGGACTCCAGTGTGATGGCGGTGGCAGTAACAATACCATTACCTCCCTTCTGTTAACACTGCCTGTTGCCGTGAGCTGCAGTGTTTCACACATATTGCCACGGGCGATCTTATCAGCACTACTGGTGCAGTTGGCATTGCCTATCAGTGGGCTTGGATTAGTTGTGTCCATGCATGTAGCATATGGTCTTATGCCAGAGGACATCATTTTCATGAACTGAGCATTATCTGCTATTTTAACAAAGAAATTAAAATTCTTTTTACAAATAAGTTTTCTTTAAAAAAAAAATCTTCTCATGTGTAACCTGGCAGTTCTTATTTGAAATCTCAAACTCTGCTTGGTGAATTCTGTGAGTTTGGTTACATACAGTGTGCTTAGGGACTGTCCAAGGCACCAATACTTATTGGTTTGTGAGGTGGTTTTTTTTCTTGACACAAAGTCTCACTATGCTGGTATCAAATTTAGGGCATTTCTTTTATCTGTGTCTTTGAGTGCTGGAGTTAGAGGCATGTACCACCAGGCTCAGTATCTCTGTCTTAATGAAGATTATTCTGCCAAGAACAAAGGTGGGGGAAAAACACAGAAATAAATGCAAACTTAAAATGTTTTTATTTCAGTGTTATGGTTGATAAATGGCACAGGGAGCATGGGGTTATAAAATGCTAGTGTATAAATGGAGTTGTCAGGGAAGACTTGAAGTGAGCATGCACAGCACAGATAGACGTCTGTGCACTCAAGTGTGACAGACTCCAGGAAATCGATGTTGCACTAATCAATATTTCCCTTTGGAGTGCATTGTGAATGTTTTCTTCTTTACTTCACACCCAGTGTCTTCACTAACCCTGAACATCAACATGTTAAGTGTTAAGATGAGTAAACATTGGACGTTAAATGGATAGCAGTAGAAGAAAGTGCCCCAAAAGTGTGGAACCGTGATCTTGGGATTCAGAAAGTCTGTAGATAACCTGCTGGTCAGTACCTGGGTTTGTATGTGCTCTTGACCATGTGGCAGTCACTTGTGTTCCACAAAGCAATCTATGCTGCTGGTCTATTAAATTAGGACTGACAACAGAGTTAGGGTGGTTTGGGCCAGGGGCTTGGCTTTTTGGTGGTTTTTTTGTTGTCGTTGTTTTAGCAATGGAGTACTGATCAAGACAGTCACATAAGATGTTTCCTTTTGAGGTATCAAAACCTTGGGGGATGAAGGTGGGGGGGTGGTGGAGGGGGTTGGAGATGTGGGATAGGGGGTGATGTCTCCTGATGATATAGACTCATGTTTCACCTTGGTGTTTGTATGGAAGCTCATTACACTGAGCATGGATGCCACTGACATGTTCCACAAGCCGAGGTTTGAGGATGTGTGAGCTCACCTCACTGCCTTGAAGGCTAAAAAGGCTTCGGAGAGATACACCATTTTTCTGTAATTACAAGAACTTCTGGTTTAAGTGAAAAAACACGAGGGAGGGGGTAAAGAGGGGACCCTCCAGAGTAGCTGGATTAAGTAAATATGTGAGATTGTGAAAATCAGTTGACCTTGCGTTTGGTAAGAGTATGCAAACTGTTCATTTACATAGTGTTTTAGCATTCACAAAGCACTTGCATAGCTACTACACAGAAATGGGCTTTAAACGGCTGCTAATGCCAAAAAAGCAGAAACAAGCTGGGAGGCACCTTAGTCAGGAATAAGGACCTTCTGGGACACTGACCCGGAAGTTCCGGCAACACTACCGGAAGTTCCGGCAGCAACACTCTTCTCTGTTGTGTCAGTTCATCGGATCCTATTTTTGTATGTCTCCTGAGCTTTTCTCCTCTTCCTTGTTTTCCCTAAGCTCAGGACGACAGAAGTCGTTTTTAGGATACATTTTTTGGTTCCATGCTGGGACTTTAAAACCATGCCAATCAAGCATTCTTTTCTCCATCCCTACTTGGGGGTAGAATAAAAGTTAAATAGTTTATTTCACTAACATTTTTTACTGTTTTTTCTTCTACATTGACTCAGAGAAAAAGCCCATATTTCAAAAGAAAAAGATTAGCCTCGTTTTAAATGTCAGGTCTGAGGAAGAGATGTCGCCCTCTGCTCACTGGAGCCTGGCCTCACTAGGTGCTCCGTGGGTCCTTGTCACCCAGCTCACTCTGATTTTCTCCTTGGGTACTAGAGTGCTGACAGGATCTTCAGAGCGTCCTTTGGATACCTCTGCATCCATCCTAACAGATTGTCTCCTTCCCCGTGTCACATTCTCCGCCTCTTCTGATCTTCACACATTTTGCTTCTAGAAGGCTAGTTATTTTACAGTCAGTTCTCTGGGCCACTGTTTTTATTACAGGTAATCAAACAATGAGAATGCAGTATGTACATACATTCCTTATTTAAAAATCAATTTCAAGGGCTGTGCGTGGTAGTGCATGCTTTTAATCGTAGCATTTGGGAGGCTCTGGGGTAAGCTCTGAGAGTTCAAGGCCAGCATGGTCTACATATCTAGTTTCATACGAACCAGGAATAGATAGTGAGACCCTCTTTCTTTATTTTAACAACAATGCAGACAGTATATTTCTGTTAATTTAGTGCTTGCCTGCTTTTTTTTAAAGCAGATAATTACTCTTTTAATTTCCTGAATATGTTTTTTAAACATTTATCAGATATTTTATTTATTATATGTTTTATTTATTTACATTTCAAACCCTTTCCTGGGTTTCCCTCAGGAAACCCCTATCCCATCCTCCTCCCCCAGCTTCTATGAGGGTGCTCCCCCACACACCCATTCATTCCTAACTCCCTACCCTGGCATTTCCCTACACTGGGGCATTGAGCCTTCCCAGGACCAAGGGCCTCTCCCCCCATTGATGTCCAACAAGGACATCCTCTGCTATACATGCGGTGTACTCTTCGATTAGTGGTTTAATCCATGGAGTCTCTATGGTGCTGGTTGGTTGATATTGTTGTTCTTCCTATGGAGTTGCAAACTCCTTCAGCTCCTTCAGTTCTTTCTCTAACTCCTTCATTGGGGACCCTGTGCTCAGTCCAATGGTTGGCTGTGAGCATCCACCTCTGTGTTCATCAGACTCTGACAGAGCTTCTCAGGAGACAGCTATATCAGGCTCCTGTCAGCAAGCACGTCCATTCTGGGTGAGGTAACCCAGTCACAAAAGAACACACATGGTATGCACTCACTGATAAGTGGATATTAGCCTAAACGCTCAGAATACCAAAGCTACAATTCACAGACCACATGAAGCTCAAGAAGAAGGAAGACCAAAGTGTGGATGCCTCAGTTTTTCTTAGAAGGGGGAACAAAATATTCAAGGGAGGAAATATGGAGACAAAGAGCAGAGACTGAAGGAAAGGCCGTCCAGAGACTGCCTCACCTTGGGATCCATCCCATATACAGACACCAAACCTAGACACTATTGCAGATGCCAAGAAATGCTTGTGGAGACCCCTTTTTAAGAAAAGAAATACTCGGGGTTGGGGATTTAGCTCAGCGGAAGAGGGCTTGCCTAGCGGCGCAAGGCCCTGGGTTCGGTCCCCAGCTCGAAAAAAAAAAAAAAAAAAAAAAAAAAAAAAAAGAAAAGAAATACTTTGGCTTATTCTCAGTGCCTGTGTTGGAGCTAATGACTGTTGTAATCTCACTTTCCCCTGAAGCTTCACTCCAATGATGTTTATTTACAGTTTTGAAACTCTCTACCCATTCCCCCCTCCCATTTCCTTAGCATTGTGCTAATTTCTCCACTTTCGGGCTTAATGGCATGTGTGTTTTCGTAAAAGGACAGCTTTGTGATTGTGTCTTAAGTTCAGTATTATAAACCAAAGATTTTAAGCATCTTTTTTTTCAAGATGAAACATTTTAGGTTCCCCAAGTGGCCTTTTTGTAATACTGTATTAGGGATGCAACTAACATAAAAACAATTTATTCATTTAGTATAATTACAAACCAACTTAATGTTTATATAAATGATACATACTTTATGGAAACTCTTTTTCAAAAGCTATTGAGAAGAGAGTTTTAGTTTTTCCAAATGTCTTTAATGCCTCGGTTACTAGAAACAACTGAATTCTCACCTCTATTGATCTGTTGGATATTCTTTGGCTTGGAGAACATAAAACCTCACACAGATACCTGGTTGCATATGGAGGGAATATATATTAGTGGCTTTTTCTTTGGCTGTATCTTTGAGTCCAAACCATAAGCTCATGACAGTGAAGAACACAGTGTCTGCTTAGGCCCTGCCTGGATCTAGGCTTGTTCCACAGTGCATTCCTCCTTGTGATTCCTTCCCTCCCTCCTTCCCTCCCTCTCTCCCTTCTTCTCTCCCCAAATTCCACTCCACCCTCTCTTCTTCCCTCTTCTCTCTCCCTTTCTCCTCCTCCTTTCTTCCTCTCCTATCTAGTTGTATTTCCAATGTTGAGCTCAGATTCCTGGGCTCTGGGCACCCTGCCTCACCCTCTGTAGCTTCAGGCACACCCTTACTTTTGCTCTGTCAGGGAACATACCATGGTGGAAAAGAGATAATGTCCTAAAGTATTAGGAAAAAAAATTTTGAAAACACAAACTGCTTTAAAAACAAACACTGAAATTCTGCAGATCATACCTCCAGTTTGAGAACCGTGGTTTGAACTGTCCTGATTACATTTGCTCCAGGTGCAGATATCAAAAAGCCCAGGATAACAGTAGCAGAAATGAGACAGAAACTTATGTCCTGTATAACAGCATGTTATCCCCACCTGGTAAAGGGGTTACACTTCAGAAAATTGTTAGAGACCCAGATTCCTGTTGCTTCAAGTACAGCTTTTATACATAAAGTCAATGCATGGTCTAAAGCAGTTGGTTGAGTCCCATCTGTTATACCCACACCCTGCACTGGAAGAAGGAATAAAGAAGGTAAATGGCTCAAAGTGACTTAAATCACTATGTGACATGGCCTCTCAAATTTCCATCTAGAGCTCACAGATGTCTCCATTCTGGGTGACCAAGTCTGTAGCAAGAAATGAGAAGGGCATCTGAGGAGTCAGCTGTCTGTGGCAATCTGCCACTGTGACTTCCACATATTCATACCTCACCTGTGCCCTCAGCGTGAAGGCACCCATCTGGGAGAAGGCTCGAGTTTCTGAGCAGTGACTGTGTGATCAAGAACAGCATCATCCTGTCCTATCTTTAAGTGTGACCCTTTGATATCAGATAACCTACACATGGAAAACACCTGGTCCAACACCCCCAGCATGCACTAACAATTTCCATTCAGGCAGAGAAAGACTTGGGGTACAGTGGTCACCAGTTCCAGCAATGATCACTACCCAACAAAAATCCATCCTGACCATCCAACCGAAAATATGACTGAAGACTAGAGCTCGCCTATTTGAAGAATTTGGCAAAGCGGGGAGGGTCTAAGATGAGTAGGCATCTGTGAGCTGAGCTAGCTTCTGTAGCTGCCTTCAGCCTAGAGGCTGAAATTCTACTTGGTGATTTGGGCTTTGCAGTACTAAAAGCCTGCTGCAAGAGTACAGAAACCCAGAGAGCTTGGGGTAGGGATGCCAGAGGTCTCAAGCTGTGCTTTCCCCCTGGGGACCCCTGGGAAATGGGCACTGTTTAGAATGGAAGGAAAGCAGAGCAGAAGGCTTCACAGAGCAGACTGGGCTTGAGGAGCCATCAGAAGGAGGGGTCTGAAGGTGATCATCATGAGGTGTATGCCCCGAACGTTTCCGCATACACACTGAAGATGCTGGGTCCCAATCTCTGGAATTTGGGAGCGCGTTATATAACATGGGTTTGCATGTGGTATTATTTAAGAATGTGGATAATTCAGTACCCAGAATTGAAGTGAAAGAGATGCTATAGAAAGAATGGAGTGATGTGCACCACAGAAGACTCTTAGCTCTGTTACTGTCCCTGAGGATGGAGGAAAGAGGCCATGATCCAAGGAATTCGAGGCACCTCCAGAGGCTGAGCTAGCAAGAAAACAGGAACTTTATATCCCCAGCTTCCTGCAAGAGCCAAGAAATGGGGTCCCTTCTAGAAACTCCAGAAAGCGACAAAGACCCTGCCATTTTGGTTTTGTCCTTGTGAGACCCAATGCTGGGAGATTAGCCAGGCCCACAAGACTTCTGACCTACAACCCATGAGTTAATACATCAGCAATGTGTAACACTTCGTTTTGGAAGAAGGGGAAATGGTGCTGATACAGTGCATACTCGAACCCCTGCATTTTCTGTTCTTCCCCCTAAGCCCAATTATTTGCCAAATAATTCTTTGATACTGCTTGTACCCCAATTGGTCCCTTGTGTTTCTGTATGCAGTTTAAGGTCAACCTGCAGATACCGGCCAGCTTGTTGAAGAGTAAAACCCAGCAAACCGACACGATCATACTGGCACTTTTCCTCAACTGCGCTGCTTCCCAACTCTGTTTGGGGAAATATGATGTATTTTTAACACCAAGCCTCCTACTTGGTGTGCACAGTTCATTCTCCATCTTGAATCCAATTCATAGTTGGTATGTATAGAAAACCAGGTCTCTTGTTTCTTCAGTAGGCATCTGTGAGCTGAGCTAGCTTCTGTAGCTGCCTTCAGCCTAGAGGCTGAAATTCTACTTGGTTGGTCTAGAGGCTATTTGTTGTTTCTTGGTATTTTCTTTCTAGGTATTTATTGTTCTTGTCATATAGAAGTAGCATTCAATTGTTTTCTATGTATAGTTTCTGCGTGGTTTGTTTGGTTTTTATTGACTTTGCTCAAGCTACTTACACAGTCATTTGCCTGCCTAGTCTCTGTTTCTGGCTTGCCTGGTCATCTCACCTCCTGGTTGTGAGAGGTTGATCCTCCTATGCTGAGACGCTGTTCTTAGCTTAGTACTTGGGTGGTGATCATCAGCACAGTGTGGGCAGTGGCTGTTCAGCTTTTGAGCAGAAGGATCTTAGAGTGGAAAATTTTAGTTTTGTTCAGTTTTTTTTTTTTTTAAATAGATGTTTCTTATCAGAGTTTCTGACCTATCTGGTAGGAGTTTTGTTTTTTAATCATAAATGTATGCTGGAGTTTACAGACTGCTTTTTCTTCACCAAAGCAATCAACTGACTTTTTTTTTTTTTTAAGTTTATTTCATTTTTGAGACAGGGTTTGCCTACACTGTTCTTTATTTGCCTTTGATCCCTCTCTGTGTCCTCCTGCCTGACAGCCATCATGCTGGGGCCAAGATAGCTTCCTTTTTCCTGTTAAGACATTGTTTCATGCCTCCCAGGGTGGCGTGGAATGAACTCACTTTGTGACTGAGGCTGGCCTCCGATTCCTGACCGCCCAGCCTCCACCTTGTAAATGTGGTGATTACATGCACACGTCCCCCCCCCCTGGCCTAGAAAGCTCTTCAACATCTGTAACCGCTCCCTTTGCTCCTGGTGTGTCTAATCCTCAGTTTCAGCTCTCTCTGAGCAGCCCCCAAAGACAAGCAAAGTTAAGGGTGCAGGAGAAATAAAATTTCTCAACCTGACAACTGCTCGGCTTTCCTGGTTACTGAAGTCTAGAAACTTGAACAGAATTGCTGCAGCCCAGGCTATTCTAAGGGCGTCTCCACAGGGACATTAAAACCAGCAGACTATTCTTTCTGAGAGCCAGAGTATTTGTGCCCTCAAATTTAACTGCATTAGCCCTCCTGTTTCTCCCTAAATAGAAACAGATTACAATTCATAAAAGCCTTGAGGATTCTGGTTACAAGATGAGGTTCTTTAGAGGAATTAGCCAGTCAGCTCATGGAGGTTTACCTGATTCTAAAGTTGGCTTAATATTTAAATAATGTTGTAATTTGCATCTTGGGAACAATGTGACCTCAGAAACCATGTGTCACATTATCTATTGTGACAGAGGGACCCCGAGTCAGTCTTAGTCCTCTGTCTCTCCTCTCCTCTCTCTCTTTCTCTAGTCCATCTGTCTGTCTGTCTGTCTGTCTATCTGCCTGCCTGTCTGCCTGTCTCCTTTCATTCTCCTGTCTCCTGTCTCCTGTCTCCTCTATCCCCTTCCTTCCCCTTCTCCTCTCTCCTCTCTCTAATACTTTTACCTTAAATGTTTTGAGGAGTCTACCATGAAGATCTTCCAACTCTAGAGAATTTTTTTGTGAACAAAAATTTTTAGCTAGAGATTTTCGTTAAGTTCTAGAAGATGGTTTAAGTTTCCTGTAACAATTTATTCTTTTACCTTTGATTATTTATATTTTTCTGGCGATTCATTCTCTCACTGGACATTTCGGTGTATTGGCGTGTACTTGCACACTGTTCTAGTGTTGTTTGATGCCTCCTTTAGCCTCGGTAGAAAACCTTATTCTCTGTTTGACTCAGTCCTCCCAGTCCTCCTTTGATTCTCCTCACTTCAGGTTTCCTCTGAATTCTTTGTGAGCATCCGTCCTTATTTCTTTTTAGGTCGTGAGATGGCCAAAACCCTGCTCTTCCTTAGGGCACCCTTCCCCCATGCTTACTACCATAGTCTTCTGTCTTAAACAGCTCTGGGAATGGACAGCTTCTGAGAGAGAGAGAGAGAGAGAGAGAGAGAGAGAGAGAGAGAGAGAGAGAGAGAGAGACAGAGAGAGACAGAGAGAGACAGAGAGAGACAGAGAGAGACAGAGAGAGATAGAGACAGAGACAGACAGAGACAGAGACAGAGACAGAGACACACAGAGAGAGTCAGAGAGAGACAGAGAGAATGAGAACACCAGGATTGCTTTTCTCCATTTTTTCTCACTCATTTCTGCTCTTGATTTCTCTCCCCTATTTTCATGAACTCTCCCAAAGTTTTTTGACTTTCTCACCCCTTGCTATCATGAGCCCCTTAGCCCCATGTGCAGAGGGGCAGATGCCTTAGGACCAAAGTAGCTGTGGTTTGGGAAGTAGAAGCAGGAGACTCTCAGGCAAGGTCTGCCTAGGCTCCATGAGACCCTGCCTTAGACAAACAAACAGCTACGAGAAGTTGACTCCTATCATTGGGGTTCCAAACACTTTTTAGATTTTTCTCCATACAGTCTAGTTGTAGGAAAGTTTTACAATGTCTTCAAACAGGTTTTTGTTTGTTTGTTTGTTTGTTTGTTTGGGACAAGGTTTCTCTGTGTAGCCATGGTTGTCCTGGAACTCACTCTGTAGACCAGGCTGCCCTCAGACTCAGAGATCTGTCTGTCTCTGCCTCCCGAGTGCTGAGGTTAAAGGCGTGTACCACCACCACCATCCAGCTCAAGACATCAATTGTAATGAGTTAAGTTCCCCTGGCCTGTGGGCCTCAGGACACTAATGGCTTCTATGCTGTTCATGCTACACCCTGTGCTCCTGGATGCAAAGGTATTCTTAGTTAATCCATTACTTCTGTCCTTGGTAATTATGGTGATGCTACAAGATAGATTGTCCCTCTCTCTGGAGAAGGACCTGGACACTTGCTGTGAGCTCCCTGGAATCTGCCCATCCACAGAGAAATTGGTTATCTAATAATTTCCATAGAAAACAATTTGCCTCTGCAAAGGAAGACTCATCATTTAAAAAGTTAGTGTCAGCATAAAACTCAAAGTTCGAAGCCTTGGTGTCTTAATTACTGTCCAATTGCTGTGAAGAAATAGTGTTGAAGGCAAATTTCAAAGGAAGGCATCTAGTGGGGAGCTTGCTTATAGATGCAGAGTTAGACTATGGATAGTACGCAAGGAACATGGTGGCAAGCTGGCTGACATGGCACTGGGGCAGTAGCTGAGAGTTTTAGATCCTGACCTGAAGATAACAGGCAGAGAGAGAAAGAGAGAGGTGGGTGAGTTGAAACCTCAGGACCCACTCCCAGCAACACAGTCCTATAGCAAGACCATGCCTCCCAGTTCTCATAAACATTTCATCAACTGGGGGATAAGCATTCAAATTTGTGAGCCTATGTAGGTCATTCTCATTGAAACCACCACAATAGAGAATTATAGACCCATGGGTAATAGTCAGATTGTATACCATTGATCCCTCTTCAGTGGTCTTCAGAATCCTCTCTTCCTCTCACTCTGAGATGGGAGTCATTGTTGCTAGGAAACCTGGCACCATTCTGTTACATTGGAGGCTTTCTGAAAACATGCTAATGGCACTTGTCTTTTGACCTATGGTTCTAGGCTACTCTGTGGATGTAAAACCAAGCTTTCCAAGTTCTAGGGAAGCCTCTCTTGTAAAACTGCAGTGGCATACCTCTACGGGCTATGAGCCTGATTAATTGTGTGGCCCATGGGGAGTGGCCACATTTGGTATATGGTATAGAACAGGCCCTAGGTACCGGTCCACGGGAGTAGTAACTCTTAGACACCTTCTTTTCCTGTCAGTTTGGTAGTAAATGTTTGAAAAAAAAATATGGCTGATAGTTTTAAGGTGAAGAACAACAAGGAGTAAAACCATTCCATTTCTACCTCTTTAGGGACTTGTATGATTCTGCTGTTTTCAGTACTGCAATCTCAGTTTATCCAACTGAGATTTGGTGAATCTTTGCTAAAAGCAAAGTGTCATCCAAAGGAGCCATGTCAGACACACATTGTGACCCTTACACAGCTGCACTTGTGACCCTTACACAGCTGTACTTGTGAACCTTACACAGCTGCACTTGTGACCCTTGCACAGCTGTACTTGTGACCCTTACACAGCTGCACTTGTGACCCTTGCACAGCTGTACTTGTGAACTTTACACAGCTGCACTTGTGACCCTTGCACAGCTGTACTTGTGAACTTTACACAGCTGCACTTGTGACCCTTACACAGCTGCACTTGTGACCCCTACACAGCTGCACTTGTGACACACAGCTGCACATGTGACCCTTTCACAGCCGCACTTGTGACCTTTACACAGCTGCACTTGTGACCCTTGCACAGATGCACTTGAAGTTTGATGATTTAGGTGCCCCCAGTATTTCCTGACATCTTCGGAAAAGCTGATAAAGTCCTAGGAACTATTGTGGTGTCTTTGGAATGATGTTGAGAACAATGTCACAAGTCTTCTGTGGCCTGACTATGGTCCCAGCTGAACCATTTCACTCTGCTGCAAATGATTACTTGTCTCAGATGTCTTTTTCAGCAAGACATTACAGAACAATGGCTTTTTCACCGAGGCAACCATATTAAATTCACAACAGCGTTAAATACCCATAGGAGTAAATAGAGACATTCATTTATGAAATCTTTCAGAAACATCTGTCTTGTGTGAAACTAGATTGCTCAGAATGGTTGAGAGGAAAGAATGTCTTTTGGGTCATTGACAGCAACAGTTGTCAATTCAGTCTGAGCCTGATTCCACTCCTTAGTCATCCAGAGCAAGACCAGCAGAACTGGATTGAGTTCTACCCCAGATCTCAAAATTATGGGGGACACACACGTACACACACACACACACACACACACACACACACACACACACACACACCAACTTAAAATCACTGAATTTGTTAAAAAGAAATAGCTAACCAAAACAGAAGTCAGGCATTGGATATAAGCTACTGCTATAATAAAAGCATAAAATATCTACTGTTCACTTAGGAAGGAGGAGACACAACCTATGGCGTGTAGTTGTTGCATGTTTGGCACTATGTTTATCGGGGAAGACGGAAAAGATGTCCAAGGAGCATGGGAACCTAAGAAACTGTTTCCAGGCAGAATGTTTCAAGTGCTAACAGGCTGCTTTTAGCTTCATAAAGTAAGACACAGAGGAGAGGATGAAACATGAACTTAGCAGAACAGAAAAGCATTCCGACTGGGGGCTTACTGATTTAGTGAACGAAACTGCCCATCGTTCTAGTCTGCAGAGTTCCCAGATATGCTCGGGGGCTGGTGTGTGTGTGTGTGTGTGTGTGTGTGTGTGTGTGTGTGTGTGTGTGTGTGTGTGTGTGTGTGTGTAGTTCAAAGAACAAGGACAATGGGATATCATGTCGGGGCTCTGGCACCCTTTGTTAAGATCCCAGTGGATCTCAGCAGAGCCTCTGGACAAACTTGCTGCCCGGAATGTAAGGCTGCCCCCCCCCCCCAGAGCTAACATCCTGTGTACGGAGAAGCTTACTGCAAATGAAACCCAGCTGATCTTTTCTAGCAGAATGGAGCCTGACAAGTGTGTACGAGTCCCACAAGAGCAAAAACTGTATCAGCTAAACAGAGCAGGGCCTGATGGCACAAACCTGTAATCCTCAGCTTCCTGGGGCTGAAGGAAGATCACAGGTTCAAGGTCTGTCTGGGATACAGAGAGAGATGGGTCAACTTATTGAGTCCCTGTCTGAAAACTAAAATGTGAAGAGTGTTGAGGACGTAGCTCTGTGGCAGAGCCCGTGCCTGGCACACACGAGGGCCTCATTCAACCCCTAGCACTGCAGACAACAGAAATGACAAAGAACCAGAGTTGGACTAAAAGGTAGGACAATTAAAAATGTAAAGATATCTGTAGGCTCAAAGGCAGGGGGCAGGGAGAGAAAGCTACGTGGTTATAAAAATAGGCTATTTGTCTTCTGAAAAGGAGGGATGCTTGGAAGTCAGTTCCAGGAATGTAGAGAACGACCCTCAGAGACCACAGCTGTCCCTAAAGCAGATGGAATGCCCCAGGCTGGATTTCAAAGTGACTGCCGACCAGCATCCACTCCATGTTGTTGTGTGTGCAAGTGTGCATGTGTATACACACATGCACATGTGTGCCAAGGGCAATCTTAGGATGTCATTCTTCCCAAGCTACTCCTGTTCTTTTTGCAACGGGATCTCTCATTGGCCTGGAATTTGCTCAACAGGTGTTATGACAGATGACCAGTGAGCCCCAGAGAGCTGCCTCTCTCCACCTCCCCAGCTCTGGAAATTCAAGCACCTGCCGTCACAGCTGGCGTTTTTATGTGGACTTTCAGAATTGAACTCAGGGTTCTTCTGCTGGCAAGGCAAGGACTTCCCAGACGAAACTAATGCCCCAGCCCCAGCCCTCCTTCCAGGTGAGAATGTCGAGGCTCATCTTGTGCTGCCGTACAGGAAGAAACAGTGTGTTGCTTCAAATCCCTAGACATCCCATCTATACCAGGACCTGATTAGATGACAAGGTCTAATCCTTGAGCCAGAGCCTTTGCAGAAAAGGATTTAACTCTCTCAGGACTCTAGAGGCTAAGGACATTAAAAATTTTTTTTAAAGATTTATTTATTTATTTATTATATATAAGTACACTATAGCTATCTTCAGACATCAGAAAAGGCCATCAGATCCCATTACAGATGGTTGTGAGCCACCATGTGGTTGCTGGGATTTGAACTCAAGACCTCTGGAAGAGCAGTCAGTGCTCTTAACCACTGAGCCATCTCTCCAGTCCAGATAAGGGCATTTTATATGTGGAGAGCCGGGAGCCATTAGAGGCCTGAGAGTCAAGTACTACAGCTTGGTTTATTGATGACCCAACAGACTTGGCTCTGTGTGCTCTTCTGGCGAGTCAGGCAGCTAGCTTCACAGATCCATCTCCCTGGGAGAGTGCAGCAGAAGGAACACCATGTCAGCGAGTTTCTGCTCTGTTGATTTGAGAACCCTTAGCTGCTACTCAAAAAGTTAACTACTGCCAGGCCAGTTTCTCAAAGGCTGAGGCAGGAAGTACCTACTTAGGAACTCAGTGATGCCCTGTCTGAAAACAAAAGGTTGGGAATATAGCTTATTGGTGGACGCCCTTCTAGCATGTGTGAGGCCCAGTTAAGTCTCTCCCCTCCTGTCCTCCCCTCTAGAATGACGATGTCAGTAATAAGCTATAACGGTAACTATGCGGCTGGAAAATGTCATGAAGAGGTCAGTAAAGTCCTTCCCTCCCAGCCTCTGAGCCTGAGCCCTGTCCCAAGCCAGCCCCTGGGGCTTCAGCGAGTGATTAGTTGAAGGAAACAGCCCAGCCCAGCCATCGCCAAGCCTGGCAGTGCCTTGTCCACTTAAGGGAGACTCAGGGAGGAAATGCAAATGGTTTTAGGCCATCAAGTCTGAGATGTCTCACTGTATAATGACAGATAACTGAAGACTCAACAGTAGAGTAGATAAAATAATCAGTTATGACAACGCTTCTGAATCATAGAATGGAGTGCGAGTGTGTGTGTGTGTGTGTGTGTGTGTGTGTGTGTGTGTGTGTGTGTGTGTGTGCGCGTGCGCCTGTATCTGGTTTGATTGAAATTATCTGACGAAACTCAATCCCGACCTGAATGTGAATCACACTTGAAGAGGCCGACTCCACAGCGGAAATGGAGCAGGCTCATCAAGCTATTTTTATACCTAGCTTGGGACTTGTAGTGGCATCAGGAAGAGAAAAAAAACGAATCGAGACGTAGTAGAGTTGAGAAATTTGTTCTGCATCTTAACCATAGAGACTTGATGCTGCCTCCTTCTTCAAGGAAGAAAAGTAAGTTTGCACCGTGAGACACGTCCTTGCTGTCCCTCCAGCTCCTGCTCCTCACTTTCCAGTCACACAGACCACCACAGCTCCTCAGATCAGCCAAGCTCTTGCACTGCTTAGAAAATTCTTTGCCAGTTTCATATCCATTTAATGAATTTTAGTCACGTTTACCCTCATCACTCTCATCCCTACTCCTGAAGAAACTGTTCTTCCCACCAAGTCGTCCTCCTCCTGTGTGTGTGTGTGTGTGTGTGTGTGTGTGTAAGTGTGCATGTGCATGAGAGTGTGTATGTGCATGTCTGTGTGTGTGAGACCCAGTGGGATTAGTTAAGGTTGCTGCATGAGCATGGGTGGGTGAGAAGTGCACATACACACTCACAAACCCTTGCACGAGTATGCACACACACTCAGCACACACATACACACACTCATGCACACACACACTCACCACACACACATGTACACACACATACGCACACACACTCAGCACACACATCAGAGGAGGAGGAGGACTTGGTGGGGAGAACGTCTCTGGGCAGGCTCATTGAGAACGCCAGACTTTGTGCTCTCCTGGATTGACCAGCTATGCAGTTACCAGGGTAGTTGTTCACCTGTCTTCTGCTGCTCTCATGCCATGCATTTCTGCTGCAGACACAGACTACTGAGAGGATGTTCCCATGACGTGTAGCATCACTTGTGCTTAAAACATGGCCCAATTAATATCAGCGCTTTCCAAAGTTGCTCCAAGGGAACTTGTCAAATGTATATGTTCAAACCTTTCCCCAGGTAGTCTCATTTGGGGTCCGTGCATGTTTAAGGTCACCTAGACCCTCGGGTTATAAGCAGTCAGGCAATTCCATTTTGACAAAGTTCCAGCCCGATATGTCCTGTGTCCTTTGGCCTCTTACTGCTTCCCCTGGGCTGTCTCCCTCTGTTGCATAGGGATGGGGAGGTTTTCTGTGAAATTCAAATAAAGAAGACATGCTTGGATCGCAAAGGAATGTCCCGGAACAGTGAAGATGAAGCAGTCATTACTTTTGATATCCATGGCTATTTTCTGATTTCTTTTGCCAACAGTAAGGAGGAGATCACATGATGCTGACAGATTTATCCTCAAGGCATCCCAGGATAGTGCCTCAAAGTTGGGGAGGTGTATGCAGCCGGAGAGGCTGTGTTCAGCTGTGTGCTTCTTCAGTCAAGTCATGCTGTTCCAGACGATACGTCTGTAATCATTGAATGCAATCGCTACACAGGGCCACACAGCCTGGTCTGAACCCAGCATCTGAATGGGCGGGAGCAATAGCAGATAACAGCTATTTACCTCTTATTTTCTCTGGGGCTAGTGAAGAGTTAGATGTAAATGAGGGTACGGGAAAGAAATGGCTGCTTCATGATTAGAGGGACGGTTTTTATTGTTGGAGGGACAGAGAGAGAGAGAGCGAGAGAGAGAGAGAGAGAGAGAGAGAGAGAGAGAGAGAGAGAGAGAGAGAGAGAGAATATCCAGAGACACCTGGAAGAGTACACATCAGAGGGGGAAAATAGGCAGACTGGATATAGCCAGGGCTAGGGCAGCAGGAAATGGCAAAATCATGGATTGTGAGGAGGAGGATGAGCAGCTGGGGGAGGGGAAGCACATGAACTAGAGCAGCCTGGGTAGAGGAGGAGCTGAGAAGGGCCAAGATGCTGGGGTGGGCTTTGAGACTACATTTGTGAATAGGACTGAAGGAACCTGAAGGCCAGCATGGCTTTGATGTGCTGACAGGCACCACAACTCTATGTCATTAGAGAATCAAATGTCTCTCTGCCAGAGGCAAGGGAAATGACTCCTTCTAGTGGAGGGGAATCCATCTCCCGGGTTCCTGAAATGCTGGCTTTTAACTACCAGAAATTCTTCTACACTCCAGCTGCAGCTGAGCCTACACTCAATTTAGGACCAAGTCACTGGGCCTGCCCTTTATGGGGGAAAAAGGGGATACCCTTTGGGCCTGATATTCTAACCTTTTGCTGATGGTAGGGGTGTGTAATATCTGAGTGCTTGAGAGAAGGGTGGGGTGATCGTGGGCCCAGAAAGGCTGAAATGCTGGCCAAAGGTCAGAAGGGGGAGGGGATTCAGACAGGTGATGGTATGAGACTTGGGGAAGTTTGGTTAACACCCTCTGATTTCCGTACTGACAACTGGGTAATTCTCCAATTCTGTCCTGAAAGAAACCAAAGAGACATGCAGGGGGTGGGGAGTGATTATTATCATAAGACACATGGAAATCATCGAGCCAGTGAGATGTAAGTGTGTGTGCATATGTATATGGATATATATTATGTATATGTGTCTATATATATACACATAAACACACATATGAATTGTATATATACATGTATACATATGTATGTGTGTATCATGTATGTATGTATATTGGACAGAGATGTTTTCAGCATGATGAGAAGTACCTTTAAGTCTATATTTAGAAAACAGCCAGAAGAACGTTGAAGTTCTTGAGCCTGTGACTATGGTAATTTAACTTTTAAAAAAGCTCCACCGAAAGGGGAAGCCCTGGGTCCTGCTAAGACTGAACCCCCAGTGAACGAGATTGTTGGGGGGAGGGCGGCAATGGGGGGAGGATGGGGAGGGGAACACCCATAAAGAATGGGGTGGGAGGGATTAGGGGGATGTTTGCCCGGAAACCGGGAAAGGGAATAACACTCGAAATGTAAATAAGAAACACTCAAGTTAATAAAAAAAAAAAAAAAGCTCCACCGAGTGAACTTTGAACTTGGAAGTTTTATCTGCAAGCATCTGATCGTTTACTGTGACATAGGTGTTTGGTTATTGAGAGCAGTCAATGAGAAGCACATTTTAAAAGTAAAGGAATAGTGGAACTGTGCTATTGTTTATGGTCACTGAGGATGCCTTGGGTGAATCCAGATCTCAACTGGTGTTACCCGGCTACTAAACTCATGAGGTACATTCCACAGTGATACAAAGGCTGGGTTGTCACACAGACATTTTACTTATAGTTAGATATTTACTACATTATACTTTAATCAAACAAGCCACTTGAGTGAAGCCTGAATGGGGCAGTAATGCCTAGACAAAGGGATGTGATCATCCCACCGGCGGTCCAAATGCGACCCATCCCACTGGCGGTCTGAATGCGACCCACTTGGGCTACACTGTGAGAGGATAAGCCCATGACATCTGAAGAAATGCTGGTGGGCTAGATGTGTTCTGGAATAGACAATGCTGCACATCACCTACCCCCGCAGGGTGAATGAGACGGCCACTCAAACCCACCATGTCTTCAGCAAAGTGTGAATATGAATATATAACTGGGGAGTCCTGTTAATAGACTTGTAATTCAGGTCAGGCTTTGCAACCAAATGAGTCACCAAAAAAGTTACTGCTTTTCAGTTGTTTGTACATTTTGGAATATAGAAACAGACATTTTTAACTTATAGTAAAGTAGGCCAAGAGGAAAAAGAACATTCCAGAACCTTAGACCTGAGTCATACTTCATAGGTTGAAAAAAAACTCTCCTTCTTTTTGAGGTACCCCATCCTACAGGAGGATTCTGAGGAAGAGCGAGGCTCCAGGGCCTTGCCAACATGAACCACATGCTCGTGCCATAGCCATGGTTAGATTTTAGGTTCTCTTGCTTCTGGACTTTTGACCTTCCTCGTCCATAACCCGCACACCACACACCAAGCCCCTAAGAATCAAGGTAGCAGCAGAGGAAATCTTAAGCATGTTCCCCAAGAGCAAAAGATGGCTTCCAAGGAGGTGTTCACCAGCTCTACAATGTCCACTAAGTTTAGAGGGGAAGGTGAGACTGGAGGACAAAACTTTGACCTTGCAATGTTAAGCTAGAGGTGCATCTAAGATACTTGAATTAGTCTCCCAAACATTGCATAAAATTCGCCTCAAGTGTTTACTGGGTTCCAGTAATAGTTCAAAGGAACTATTACCCCCAGAGGTTCTAACAGTAGGCATCACTGGGCACCTACTATGCTAGGAACCTTCATGATTCCTGAGAGAGTTCTTACTATTTTTGTCTCTTAGATGAAGGAATAGGGGACTGACAGTAGTCAGCTAGTCTCCTGCATGGAGCGATGCCAGAGGCCTTGTGTTTCCACTGCCCTTGGGATGGATGCCTTTCCCACTAACTCCCTGCTGCTGCTGAGCAAACACATGACTCATGTCCCAGAGTCCCAAGTGCAAGTTGTTTTAGCCACCTTCATTCTGGTGCTGCAGTCCCCAGAAGTGCATGAGAGAGCTTGATGTATGGAGGAAACCACAGTCCATGCATGAATTGAGATACAAAAGAAAGGTGGGCTTGGGAGACAGTTGGTGAAGACTCAGACGTGAAAAGCCTCATTGTTCTCCCTAAGAAGATTACATTGTGTTCCCCAGGCAACAGAGAATCAAACAATGCTTTTGTATAAGATCATATCATGGATGTATTTCCCTCTGTGTGTTGTCTCATTTGGCTTGGAAATCAAGAACTACTTCCTGCAGAAGGTGTCAGCTAACCCAGGACAGAGGATGGATAGGATGTCATCATTAGAGACCGCTGACTTTCAGGGCAGGATAACTGTATCAGCCAGGGACAAGCATACATGTGTCCAGAATTCAGTTCTGTGAACCTTACAGTGATTGTTTGCTGGATGTGCTGTACTCTTTCTTGTTTGCTTTAATGTTGTCAGAAGCCCTTCAGAGAAAGTCATAAAGCTCCTCAAACATGGAGGTGGGATTCAGATTTGTGCTTATTGGATCCCAAAGCCTGTGCTTCTATCCCATGAGTCAACTCTCTTTATGATTTCAGTCTCTGTAGAGGCTGAAATAGAAAGTCAGAGTTAGAGGGGTGTGTGCATGCATGCGTGTGTGCTTGCATGCGTGCTTGTGTGTGTTTCTGTGTGTGTGTGTGTGTGTGTGTGTGTGTAGGCCTGAGATCAACCTTGGGTGCTATTTTTCAGGTATTTATCTTGGGTTTTTTTGAGACAGTCTCTCAGTTGCCTGGAACTCACTAATTTGGCTGTGTTAACCGGCATGAGCCCCGGGGCTCCTCCTGTCTGCTGGATCACAAACCCATGCCACCACGCCCTGGTTTTACACAGGTCTTAGGGATTGAGCTCAAGCTTGCACTACCAGCCTTTTCCTCATACGTTAGTACCCAGGCCCCAGAACTGCATTTGGAAGAGCCTTGGCAGCTTAGCAGTGGTTTTGAAGTTGCTCTCCAGAGTCATTGCTTTCAGTCAGGCCCCATGGAGCCCTACAAGAGAGCTGTAGCAATGGACAAGATGATTGGGCAGAGGCGAGGATTGGTCTCACGGGCTGTCACTAATCTCAGGATTTGTTTCTCGGGCTGCTGCTCCTTTCTTTCTGAGCCCCTCTAGCCTTGCTTTTCTGAGTCTGTGGTCTCCAGGAGAGAACAGATGTTGTGAGAAAAAGTTTAGGGAACAGGTCCCACCGCAGCTGAGGCTGTTCACAGTGTATCTTTGAGGACTGGGAGAAACTACGGACAGTTGGCTGAGACACGGAGCTGAAGATGTGGACCCTGCTCGGCAGGCCTGTGGGATATAACCATCCCTCAGCTTCTCCCCCAACATCTCTCTGCGCATGCTCAGTGTGTTTTCCTGGAGTCCACGGCCTGCTGTTTGGGTTCTCTGGGCCCAGAGGGCTGCAGAAAAGGAAGATGTTATGAAGCTTGGAGCATCTTACACATTCCTTAGTGCGTAGACCCCTTCCTCTAGGTACTGACACTGTGGGGAGAGGTTACTGAACCATTTGAATCTTGTTAACTACTGAGTAACCATGTGACCCTTGGCCAACCATTACTCAACCCTGTTGGCCTCAGACATCCCCCCCACCCCACCCCACCCCCCGACCCCGGATGATAATAGGTGTTACCTTCCTGGTTACTTTAAAAATCAGATGATCACACACACAGACTATGAATGTCAAACAGCTTCTCTCAGTTGCCCCTAGAGAGAACATAGGCAACTGTCTGTAAGGAGCACACTACAGTTCCCAGAGGGGCAAGAAGGGCTAGCTACCTCTTGATCCCTGAACACATGTGAGGCAACATATACCACTTTGAAGCGTCTTTGTCTCTGAGAGTCAATGTCTGTGTTCTGCTTTCCTTGAACAGCGGTGTTCTGTCTCCACATGGTGAACATAAGGGCTTTTCATTATTCACAGGTAAACGAGGGGAGGTTGTCCAGCCTTGTTTGGCATCGCACATCATGTTTTATCTCTATGTCGTCAGATCCTCCCCATCCCTGCACCTCTGAGTTAGAGGTTTTGATAGAAAGCAATCTGTGAAGGGCTTTGGCATTAGACAGGAGGGCAAACTATTGCCCCCATCAGAGGGGCACTGGGCAATCCAGCGGTGTGCCAGTGTTGCTGCCTCTGGGGATTTAACTCTGTGACTTGCCTGCCGCTCTCTGTGTCCATATACGTTTCCCTCTCTCGTGGCTGCCTTCCCAGGTAGGAAGCGTAAGTCAGGGTAAGGTTTGGATTCCAGCAGTCCTCAACAAATATTTCCTATGATGGTGTGGTCGCATGCACAGAGCTGCTGGAGCCAGGGTAGGGGCCAGGGGAGGACTCTGAGCATCTCTTAGAAGCAGGAGAATGAGCTTTATTGTTCTCTGGGATGCAAAGAAAAAAAGCCTTTTTTCTGGGAGGCTACATCAGGAGAACCATGCTCCTGTTAGAAATATGCCCATCTCATCTGCGGGTGAGAAACCAGATGGCCACCATTGAGTTTCTTTCCTCAACTGAAATATCCCCATGAAGGAAGGGAGGTAGGTAGGGAGGGAGGGAGAAGGAGGCTCATAGAACTCTGGAGGCAAAACTTAGAGAAGCTCAGAAAGCTATCACGCTCACCGGGCTCCTCCCTGAGGTTAAGTGAGCAGGGGGGAGAAGACCTCTTTGCCTCTTCCTTCTAGCTGGGCTGGGAGCCTTAGGCACATAGCTTTGTACATCTCTACCTGTGCTAGGGTGAGCTTTAGTAACACTGATATCTTTGAGTAACCCAGTTTTTTTCTACTAACCCCAAGAAACTCATTGGTTCACCCAGCTTGACCTGGGTGGAATTGTCCCTGGGTTCCCTGTCTGGGATATAGACATGTTTCCCATATCTTTGTGCCATAAAAAGTCACGTAAAAGCCAGGGACTCGGAGAAACTATTTCAGGTAATTAAGCTGTAAACCCCAAGGACAAGCAGGAATCTGCGGAATGGTTGGAAATGAACTCACTGATAGTTTATGGTGTTGCTATGGGAACCAAAGGCAAGAGGCAGGCTGCAGAAAAGTAAAGGAAAGCCCTGTGTCCCACTTCTGTTCCTGCTGTTGTGATAAAATCTCCCAAGGGGACCGAAAACTACCTGGGGGAAAGGTGCAGTGTATCATTGTGGAAACGTCATGGGAGGAACTTCATTGTGTCTTATCACATCCACAATCGAGAGCAGAGAGAAAGGAAGGCTTGTGTGTTCAACGGCTTGCCTGCTTACACTGAGCTCTGTAACTCCACTCTTACACGGTTCAGGGCCTCTGCCTAGGGAATGAGGCCAACCATGGTTAGTAAGACAGTCTTCCACAGACACGTCTGCAGGACAACCCGAGGTAGATAATGCCTCATGGAGACTCCCTAGGTGAATCCAGCTTGTACCAACTTAATAATTAAAGCTAGCTATCACACATGGAAGAGGGGGAAAGAAGCCAAGCCTTCTATAACCATGGAAGGGTATGTGTTACACTCTAGGTATCACCATCCCTACTATTGGCTTCAGATAGCCTCCCCATGTGTAAATCATCCTACAAACACCCAGCTGGGCAGTCACTCATCTAACCAGCTTAGGATCGCAGTATTGATGTCCAGGTACTTGGTGTTTAGGGAAAACTATCCGAGGCACTTCAGCGGATGGCTAGCTCTGATTGGTTGTTAAACTTCTCATCTTAAGTTAATGATCAATCCTTCTTATAGGAGTGGGTCAGAGTCCAGAGGGCATCACAGAGATTTCTTATATCTTGGAGCAAAGAAATGGACCATAGACATATGGATAGTTGGAGAAGAAAATTTGTTTAGAAAAGAGAAAGGTACTCTTGAGTTTGGAAGTGAGTTAGAGAGTGGGGCAAAGGAGGAGGAAGGGAGGGAGAAAGGAAGTGGAAAACAAGATAATTAAAAGGTTAAAAAAATCAGATTGATAGACAAAAAAGTCATAAAACAAAACACACACACACACACACACACACACACACACCCCAACATGGAATCTGTTTTATGTTGGCCAACTGCTTTTTGGCATGGACTCACCCTGGGGTGGTTGATACACCCAGTGACACTTCACTGGAGAAAACCCATGTTCCCTCTCCTATCAAATATGGATTGTGGTTTTTTTTTTTTTTTTTTTTCTTTTTTTTTTGGAGCTGGGGACTGAACCCAGGGCCTTTTGCTTGCAGGCAAGCGCTCTACCACTGAGCTAAATCCCCAACCCCCAAATATGGATTGTGAATAGCTTCTTGGTTAGGGGTGAGACTTTGTGTCCGTTTCCTCTAGGAGGAGGGGGATATAATCAGAATATACTGTATACATTTTTTGAATAAGAAAGATAATCACAAGGTAACATTCAGACACAGGGCTAAAAGAAGGATGATAAAATCTTGTGGCAAAATTCTCTTTCCATCTCAGAGACAAATGTGTGTCAGGCAAGTCACTGTTAATTGCCTTTTCCAAGCACCCAGAGTGGCTATTCTACCAACTGAGGAACTGTAATATTTATATTCTGTCCAGTAAGGTCTTTTTCTCTTCTTGTTTAATTTTGCTTTCTTGTCCCTGCTGTACAGAAAAAGAACTCATCTAGAAATGTCAAGGAATCAATCATATATCTAAAGGGCATTTTAGTTGCTTGGCATGAAGCCAAGGGAGGAGATGAATTGCACAAAACATGGTTCCTGCTGGAGTCACTTGGTACAAATGGGCAGTGTGTGCACTGTGCAACCCCGGAGTGCTCTATTCTTGTTATAGTCTGTGCAGTGGTCTCCCTCTTCCCAGGCTGTTCATGCAACATGTGATATATGGGGCCCTTGGCGCACAGGAAAATCTAACAGAACCGTTTAGATATGAAGGTACCCAGTGCTTCGGATGAAAATTTTACCAAGCAGAGGAGATCCTAGGCCTAGAGCTGAATTTCTTTTGTGGGTTTTCTGGGGCACATTCATGAGAGGAGAGGCCCAGGGAAGGGTCTAGACATAAATGTGAAAGAAGCTGGGGTGAAGCCTGCTCCTCCCCATGTCAGGGGCCTGCAGTCTTTTTGCCAGAGGGGTGGGTTGGGAAGATGTGAATGCTTGCTGCTCATTTCCTATTCTGTTTGGTGTCACCTCAGACATCATCAGCTAAACACAATTCCCCGAAGCTGCCCCCTAAATGAGGCCTGTGGTCTGTCTGAATTGCAGAGTGAATGTATAGATGAGACCAGATGGGACTACTCAGTGGGCAGCACCGTCGATCAGAGGCTCAAGTAGCAAAGCCTTATTGTCACATAGTTGCTCAAACACCCATGCTTAAAACAAAACAAAACAAAAAACAAACAAACAAACAAAAAATCAGCCAACTGAGCTGGCTGTAATCCTAGTGCAAGGGAGGCTGGGACAGGAGAGTGCTTAGGGCTCCAGTCAACTTGTAAGATCCCCATTCAGTGAGAGACTCTGCTTCAAACTAAGGTAGAGAAGCAGCTGAGGAAGATGTTACTCTCCTGATGTCACTCTCCATCACCCTGTATTCATTCCCCTGCCCTATGGACCTTGTTTTGCTCAGTGACCTCTTCAAAGACTCTGTCTCCCAAACAAAAATCAGTGATACACGTTGGAACAGTTTGTTGTGTTCATTACCCTTTCTCTGTGTTCCTTCCGGTCTGTGTGAAGTGATAGAAACGTCCAATTCATTGTTTAACTGCACGTGGGAGCCTGGGGGCTTCACACCTAGCAGTACCTTCTTCAATCATATGACCTATGTATACACTATGCCTGGGAAGCAGTGGGACACTGTTGGGAGGGTGATGGAAACTGGGAGTAACGGGAGACTCTTGTCTGGTTCTACTTCCGTTGACTGGAGCTGTCGTATCACTTAAGTGGTTGACAGAGGACATTGGAGAAGAGGTTCAGGAGGTGGCTTTCATGGTGAATGTACAGCTTTCTCAGCGTTTAACCAACGATTCCCTTTCCTCTGCCTGACACTGACGGATGATCAAGGAGCTTAGGATTTCTGCCTGTTTCTGAAAGATGGTTTGCTTGCTTCTAAACAAACCCAAGAAGAATCGCAGAGCTGCTGTTCTTGTTCTTTGGGCTCGATGCTCTGGAAAGCAACACCTCCTGTAAGAAAGCTATTTTGTAAGTTTGTTGACTCTTCAGGAGGTGGAGATGCACTGGAGGAAGTAGACACTGGGGGAGGGATTGAAGTTTTATAACCAGTCCTATTTCCTGTCTGCTCTCTGCTCCTTGGCAGCAGATTCAATATAACCAGATATTTTCCAGTCCTGCTTCTATACCTTCCCCACTATAATGAACTCTATTCTGTGTGTTGTGTGTGATGTAAATGAAGGAACATTTAGGGAAGCTCCTTAAACAGAAAGGCAAATAATTCAAAACAGCATCAGGAAGTCTCTAAAACTGACAAGGTTCACTAAACCCCTCCCTGCCAGAGTAAGCAATAGAAGCTGACAGCCCCTCATAGACTATTGCAGCTAAACTGTAAAGAAAGCTATTATACAAGCCAAGCTGCAAAGAAGACTCGAGACAAGACCAGCTGCCTGGAAGAAGCAGAACCCAGCCAAGCCAGAGTCACTTGGAAAAGACCCTCTCTGACCCATTGAGCTGCCTGCAGGTTGTGCAGGGTGCTCTAGGCTTCCTAAATTTTATGAGCTGTCACTCATGCCGGGTCATTTCTGCTCCTGTAAGTGACCCTGAAACTCATTGACTCACCAAGTTGCACATTAGTCTGTTGTGTGCTCCCTATCTGGGGTGTGTAGGTGTGCATATAGGGTCTCCCCAGGAAGAGTTTGCCACACAACAGAACTCGCGAGTGCAGATGCCTGTGGAGGCTGGAAGACGGCATCAGAGCTGTGGGAGCTAGGGTTCCAGGTGCTGTCCTGGGTGCTGGGAACCAAACTCAGGTCCCATGCAGTTCCTGCTGATCTCTTCCGCTGGGTTTCATTCACATCCCAGTGATTCTCAGATTCAGCTGGGCTTAAGAAACTTTGCATTAGGGGCTAGCAAGATGGCTGAGAGTGCCAAGTGCCTGCCACTAAGACCGATGACCTGGGTTTCATTCCTGTGATCCACATGATGGAAGGAAGGTAGGAGCCAACTCCCACCGAGCTGTTCCTTGATCTTCATATATACACTGTGATACATGCCCACAATACACACACACACACACACACACACACACACACACACACACACACACAATGAAAAAAATTGTTATTTTAAAGAAAGGGTTACTAGACCATTATACCAGGTCTGAATTTCACTTTTAGGGATTACGGTCTCTTCTAAAGCTTATATCTCCATGGAAACAACAGAAAAGAAATCACCGCTGTATTGAGGCTCTGATGGCACATTTGTGACTTGTTTCTCATTTATTATAGGTCATGGTTTCCATACTGGTTTTCACAGTGAGAATAATGGGGACCAGAGAGTCAGATACTCCCTCAGCACTGCTTAACGAGCACCTATTATGTGCCAGATACTGCTGTAGAAACAGGGAATTCATAGAACTCACATCCTAGCCCAGGAGATGGATGAACAGGGCTCTGCGAGTCTCTGGGTCTTTAACCCCTGTTAATTATTTTTAGCACACCCTTTCACTCAAAGAACCTTCAAATCTTGATGATAAATTACAGACTAAAAATATGATCAAAACAGATGGGTGATATAGACAATCAATAAAGCAACCCAAACATTACCTTCTAAAAACAACCCAGTGTATAAATGTGCACTTCCGACATCGTAGGCATCAAAATGCTGCCATTGCCTTGTTTGAGGGTGGCACTTAGGCATATCAGTGATTACGTTGTTATGGTGATCTAAAGTTGCCGGCTTGACTGTTGAATGGCAGGGAGTTGCTGGCCATGCAGAGACCTGGGGTGGTGGTCCAGGTGATGGGAACGTAAGTAAAGAAGATGGAAGGAAACCTGTTGTATCTGAGTGAGGAATGACGCTCTCTGTGGCCAGTGAGTCCTTGGAGGATGGATGGAAGTGAAATCTATGACGCAGGCAGGTGGGTTGAACTAGTCAGGGGTCTCTGCAGAAACAGAACTGACAGAATGTGAATATGTGAATCTGTGTGCCATGGTGCATAGGGCAATTCTCAGGAACCAGTTCTTTCCTGCCGCTTCATGGGACCCAGGAATCAAACTCAGGTTGTCAGGTCTGTGCAAATGCCTCTTCCAGTGCCATTTCACCAGCCCTGGTGATGGTTTGGATGTAGGAGGAAAGGTCCAAGGTCACTCGGCTAGTAAGTAGCCAGGCTGGGCCTTGAACTCCTGGCCAACTCCAAACCTCACATTCTCATTTCTTCCCCAAACATCAAGCATCCCCCTCATGGGTTGGAAACCTCACTGGGTCACAGTTGTTGCCAGTTTGATCCATCTCTCGTGACCAGGTAAATGGCAATCACTTGACACTATTGGCGTCTAGAAATGGCATCATTTTCCAAACCTTAACATTTAGAACACTGGCTGAGCTGGTATTTCTGCCAGCAGCTTCAATAAATGTTTAACTGGTTTCTTGAGGTTTTCACTGTACTGGGGACAAGGCTGTCATTTGCCTGTGGTTTTGTGGACAGCTGTGAATGAGATCACAAACCTTTTTTTTTTTTTTTTTTGTGCAGCACCTGACACTCTTCTAAGATATAGATCATAGATAGACACCCCTTCCAACACCTGGTTTGGGGCAACCAGCAGGGGTTGGCCTCTTGGAGCCATTTGTGTGCACCCATGCTCTGTAGTGTTTAGGTTGCTAGGAGACTAAACAGCCAAGAAAAGGCTTTCTGAGGTCACAGGAGGCCATGTTTCTGTTAAAGTGAGACTTTAGTGCAGTGGTTCTTAACCTTCTCAATGCTGTGACCCTTTAACATAGTTCCTCATGTTGCGGGAACCCCAACCATTAAACAATTTCATGGCTACTTCCTATCTGCAGTTTTGCTACTGTTATGAATTGTAATGTAAAGATCTGTTATGCAGCTCCTCGAGACCCAGAGGCTGAGAACCACTGATTCCAAGTGGGATTGACTCTCTGAGGGGCAGAAGCCACAGGGCATCTCCAAGGAGCATCTCTAAATGGCATACCTGCTCAGGGAATAGAGGTGTTAGTAACCATGTGTACGTGTGTATGTGTCTGTCTGTCCTTCTGTCTATATGTCAGAGATGTCAGTGGGTTGGTATCCTAACAGCCTCCTTTAATGTTGTCTCTTAGGACTTCCTCTTTTCTCCGTGCCTGTGTTTTATGAAACTGAAGCTATGCTTTCAAGGTGTTTTCAGACTGTCTTGGACTAGCAGCTGGCTCATCACTGGGCACCTTCGTGAAACTGCAGTACCTCAAGCACCCTGTCTTCAATATCCGGACAGGGAGCCTGGCAAGGTGTTTTGATAATACCCCAGGGCTTTCTGATGTGCATGTTAAGTTGACACCCAAAGGGAAATTCGGGTCTCTCAAGTCTAGTTTTGCCAATCAAGTGGCTTCCTGCACCTCATGTCTCCTTGGGCTTCAGATTTATATGATAAGCCAGTGTACCCTGAAAGGCCAGCCTGTGTCGGGGAGGCTGAATTGATGTGCCTCTTCCCATAAAGTCCCCAGTTCTATGGCCTATGATTTGTTAGCAAGCTGTGACAACTAAGATTGGTTAAGGAGAAGTGCCCCTAAATTAGCATAAGATGACCGTGACATTTCCATCCACTGTGACATCTGAATCACAGTGCTTTTATCGTGATTCAGGATCTTCTCAGAAAAGAGGAAGCTGGGGCCAGAGGGCCTGTGCCTGTCTTTTCTATAGCTCAGGGCACCAACTGAGCTGTGACCATGGTGACTTTGCACATGTACAAGAAGGATAATAGCATGATCCCTTCCCCCGGAACACTTTCTGAGAGCTCATCAGTCACACAAAAGCTAGATCAGGAGTGAGATCCCTATCCTAGGGACTAGTAAATATGGCTGAAATGTCCAGGACCCAAGATGCTGCTTCCAGACGCAGCTCCTTCTTACCACCCAAAGGCACTGTCCTTTTTCCTTGGAGACACATTTAAAGGCCAGTTTATAAGTGCCTTAGTCAGGGTTCCTGTTCCTGCACAAACATCATGACCAAGAAGCAAGGTGGAGAGGAATATTCAGCTTACACTTCCATGTTGCTGTTCATCTCCAAAGCAAGTCAGGACTGTAACTCAAGCAGGTCAGGAAGCAGGAGCTGATGCAGAGGCCATGGAGGGATGTTTCTTACTGGTTTGCTACCCCTGGCTTGCTCAGCTTGTTCTCTTATAGAACCCAAGACCACCAGCCCAGGGATGTCACCACCCACAGTGGGTTGGGTCCTTCCCCATTGATCACTAATTGAGAAAATGCCTTACCATTGGATCTCATGAAGGCATTTCCTCAACTGAGGCTCCTTTCTCTGCGATTACTCCAGCTTGTGTCAAGTTGACACAGAAAACTAGCCAGTACAATAAGTAAAATGGGTTCATAGATTTTTCTTGATGACCCATTCCAATTCTTAATCTAAGCCAGAGAAAACAGCTGACTCGCCCCTCCCCAACTGACCCTCAGAGACTGTTTACCCCTGGAATGCTGGTGTTCTAGAAATGGCACTGGAGGATTTGAGAGTGTGACTCAGTTCGTAGAGTGTGTAGCATGCATGAAGCTCTGGGTGTGATCCCCAGCATGGCATGGAGTGAGCATAGTGTCACATGCTTGTAATCCTGGTACTTGAGAGATAGAGACAGGAGGATCAGAAGTTCAAGGATCGTCAGGTGCAAATCAAGTTGGAGGTGAGGCTAGGGTAATGAGACTGTCTAAGGGAGGAGGAAGAAAAGGAAGAGGAAGAGGAAGAGGAGGAAGAAGATATAAAGATCAGTATCAGCTCAGGGCCCTCAAGACCAAGTTCTCAGCACAAAAGAGATTTATTTGCCCCAGAGGGACAAAGGTCAGGGAATAAAAGACAAGGACAGGAGGTAGAGGACAAGGAAGAAGGAGAGGGGAACAAGGGAGAGAGGGCAGGGATATTTGTCCTGGAGGGACAAAGGTCAGCCTTTGGATACAGAGGAGACAGAACTGGCCTGTAGGCAAATGGCAGTTTATAAAGGTAAAGAGGGAAACTCCGTGTTAGGATGAGGTGTTTAATTTTGATTGGGCATGCTAATTAAGTGAGTCAGATGGGGCATTTGATTGGTGGACTTAAATACTTTGACAGCCAGACCTTGGTAGTCAGCCTCAGAAGTGGCCCAATAAGGGAATGGACCTTGGTGGCCAGCTTTAGGAATGTCATCTGAAAGGTTTTAGTAAAGCAGAGGGGATGGGGAGGAGGGCAAGTCCTGAGAGCCATGTTTGGGCCCTGCTAGAATCCCTTCAAGGAGGAGGAAGAGGAAGAGGAGGAGGAGGGAGGAGAAAATGAGAGAAGAGACCATCGGTAGGATGACTCTGGCTGCACTGGGAGCTGAGCATAGGCAAGCTGGAGGGGGCTGGCCGTTAGGCAGAGGCTGGAGGGGAAGTTCAGGCCAACAGTTATTACTTAACCTACATTTCAGTGTTGGCATCTGTGGTGGGAATACCCACTTCTCATAATGGCTCCGAATCAATGCCCACAAACCACCTCGTGCACGATAGAGATTCTGTTAAAACAGCACAGACCCAAACCAAGTGAAAATCTTTGGGCCTTAGTGTTTGGTCCTCCCCTCCCCATTCATTTAAAGAGCTAACAAAAGTTCATACAATGCTAAGTTCTGTACCAAAGGTCTAGGTTCCTATGAGTGAATGCTCACGGTTATCAGCTTTTGCTGTGCAAACCTTGTCCCTTAATTTAAAACTCTTGGTTAAATAAAAATGGCTACAGACAATTACCAGAGATATTAGAGGTAGGCCAGTTTTGAGTTACCTAGTCAGGGGTAGTAGAGAGAGGAGGAAGGAGGAGAATGTGGAGAGAGAGGTGGAAGCCACCATGAGAGGAGATGGGCCACGAGGACATGACCAGGAGAAATAGCAAGTAACTGGGGGTACACCACTGGGGAAGTAGTCAGGTCAGCAGAAAAGTAGATTAGGGGTCTCCCCCCAGAAATTGCCAAAGCCAAATAAAATAACCATAGTCTGAGTCTCGCTGGGGATAAGTTTAAATTGGATCAACTACACCATTGAGCACTCGCTCAGCTGTGGTCATCTTCTAGCTCAAAGGATGAGAAGAGCAGGGGTGAGCACAACCCAGTTGCAGACACCCACACACTTGGTCTGGAGTTGACAGAGGCAGGCAGGCGAGGTGGCTGCTGCAGGGTCAGACCTGTAGAGGGGCAAATGCTCTCTAGGGAGCAAATCTTCATAAAGCCATCCTCTGCCAATCAGCTTAGGTCTCCAAACTCGTGGGGAGGAAGAGGGAGGCGGCTGCATGTGCTGGAGTCAGAAGCATAAGCATGGTGCCAGCCTCTCCTTTAAGCTGTCACAAGACCTGACATTTCTGTTGACGGTCTGGCAGATGTTTCCTCTCACCAGCCTGATGAGTCATGCCCAGAAGCAATGGATGGAGTAGAAAAACAAATACACAAACAGCAGAAGGAAAGAAACAGCTCCTGTTTTATCTCATTCTGTCCCCTAGGGTGTCTTGTCCTTGACGTAAACAAAGATCCCACCAGGTTGGCAAGACTTTGTGGACTCGCTTCTCAGGAGGCAGCAACTGGGCACAGACGCTAGCTGTCTATCGAGGACAGAGCAGGAGGCAAGTTCTGGGAAGCCAGGAGCCTGGTTGGTGACCTTAGGAACATTTTTGACAGGGTGGACAGTGTGATGCTGTCTGTGTTTTCTGTGTCGTCTGGTCACTACTCAGATGTGTCCTATGCTGAAATGTCCAGCTGTCTTTCAGGACTGAAGAGCTGGTCCTGTGGGACAGATTTTAAGGAGGAGCATGACTCTAGGTTGTCAAGGAAGAAGAGGAGAAAGGGGGATATTGAGAAGCCACTTTTGTGGCTTTACTCTAGAGCGGGGCAGATTCTTGCCTTTGCTGGACCATTCTTTCTGTTCTCTCACAGACAAACCTGGAGCCCAGTCGGAAGAGAACAAAGAGCCAGCTCTTCAGTGTTCTAAATCCAACACCGAAACCGGAAGTAGCGTGGGCTCTTGCCAAACCGTTCCTCTTGTATGCTTCTCAGAGACCACTGTGCTTGAGTTTGTGGAAAGAGAGGAAAAAGGGAGCTGGCTTCTACTTTGATCTCCTCTTCTAGAGGGATAAAGGATATAGAAGTCACTCCAATCAGAGGGTTCCTGAAGTCTGTAGGCCTGGGTTTGAGGCCTTGTTCTACCAGTTGCCCATCTTAAACTAACATCCAGGCGATGCACTTCAATGTCCCCCTCACTCTTAACTGAACATTGTTAGCCTGACTGGTTCCTGATTTGAGACTTCAGGAGGGGAATGAGACTGAGCAAACATGGTACCGGTCAGGGATGCCTCAGTCAGCCATCTTGGGTCTCATTCTATGAACGACCAGAGTCAAACCTCAGCCGAGTCTTCCCATAGTGACATTGCCAACATTGAAACTCTTTATTGGGGTTTAGCCCATTGTATCTGAGAGTTCAAAGCAGGGTGTGACATCCTTCTGTGATTGAGGTGATATTCATGGAGTAACAATCCTGAGATTCCCCACATCTCTCCCCCATGCTGATCTCTACCCAGAGCACCTGGTGCTGATGTTAACCCTTCAGAATGGTCACCCAGAGCTTCCAGGAGACACACAGTGGTTGAGAAGTTTCCTCACTCCCTGTGTTGTACATGCTGAGATTCATCAGGGTGGAAACTCATTAACTCTCCCTCCATCCAAACTGTAGTGGGAGAAGGTCTTAAACTGTTTAAGCTGTGACTTGATGTGTGACTAATCCTAGGGCTGACACATGATTTTCCTTCCTCTTTCTTAAAATGACCCATCTGAACCAAGAGAACGAGACATCCCAAGTCTGAAAGAGTTCAAAGTTCTCATTCTACCCTGGAGAAGCAAAGTGGGGAGAGGGTTTGCCACCACACTGCAGGATTTGACAGGAATCTGTGCAGGCTGGCATGCCCTGAGATGTCTCTTGAATTATACTGCCGAGACCTATTGTGTCATAGTAGGAGGAAGGGACTAGGGACTGCCACAAAATCTGTAGCTTGCAACACTGAAATGAAGCTATAGTCTTTACAAAAGGAGTTGTTTTACATTTGGTTATGTCTACGTGTGCATATCTGTGCATGAGGTGCCTGCAGAGGTCAGAAATACCTAATCCCTGTGGAGCTGGAGTTACAGGCAGTTGTGAGCTGCCAGATGTGGGTGCTTGGAGTGAGACTCATAGCCTATGGGAGGGTAGCAAGAGCTCTTAACCACTGAGCCAGCTGTCCCACCCTCCACATGACTGTACAACAGGGGCACTGATGTGGATGGTTCCTGAGGGGCTTTTGGTTCAAGTTAGTTTAGGTTAAATTTAAATTCTTTAGGAGGAGACATATAATTTTACATAACACTCCTGATCCACTTATGTATCATGTCTAATAAGATAAATATACGAATCTTAAGGAACTTTTAAAAAGCACCCCATTCTGTACTTCCACCTGATAGGCCTAACCCAATGCAGGGCCATTTGACATAATTGTACAAATGTCACTGAGAATGGTGTGCTAGCATTATCTACATGATGTTCTGACCTTTTCATTCTAGCAGTTAAGTTGAAAGAAGAAATTCATATTCAAGAGAAAAACAGTGCATGGGAAATTTATTAAGTGCCTCGTGGCAAGAATCAAGTGTCACAAGGCCCCTAGGGGGAATGAATGGAAGCATTTGACTTGTGAAAAAGGGGAAGCTGACTCAGGATGGGGCCCTTGAGGAAGGAGGCATTTCTATTCTATTAAGAGGAATTACATTGTATTATAGGCTTGCATGAAAATGGCCTTATGCTACCCAGATTTGGGGGGGGGAGAGGGAAGCAGAAGAGGAGGAGAGGGAAAAGTCAGGGAAGAGATAGAGGAAGTCAGGGTAATTCCACAGGGGGTCATATGAGGAAGACCTGGCTTTTGTAAGCAACATATCCTAGTGAAGCTTAAACAAATTGAGGGCCAAGGCTGATCAGACTATTGGCTGGTCAGAATGCTGTCAAGGAGGTAACTTTGCATCAGAATAAGAAGGACCTTGCAGATAAGTGGATATAGACGTATGATAGGGGATCTGTTAATTTAATCTCTACTCAGTATTGGCTAACTCTTTTCCCATGGAATTGATTTGAATGAAAGCAGAGGCAGAGAGACAGAAAGGAAGACAAGTTAGCTCAAGGAGTCACAGTAGGACCAAGCTTTAAAAGTACTCATCATGGCCAGAGGGCTTCAGCGTCTACCTAGGTGGCCTGTAGATATGTGACTGTCATATCTGACACAGCAAAGCCTGGCAGTGGGCAAAGCAGTGAAAACAATTTTATTTACAGCTGTGGAAAGCAAGGCTGACTGTGGTTGGTCGGCTTATCCCAGGTCATCAAAAATGAGACCCTTGGTTGAGTGTTGCTACCAGTGGGGAGCAGACAAGGGCATCTGTACCACTGCTAACCTTGTCCCACCCCTCTCCATCTGTGACTGAATGATGGCATCCCCAGGAACCCTCACAGGCTTGCTGCCATCTTCCCATCTCTCCTCAGCCCCTGCTCATCAGAACCTCGAATACTACCAGAATGAGTTTTCCAAAGTCAATCTGAGTCTCTGTTCTTTAAACTCTGCCCTGAGTGGCCATTGTTCTTACAACAGAGGCAAGTTCTCTCAGTGTCCCTCAAGACTCTGCTGGTAGCTATGGTCCTGGATGCTGACTGTGTGCTGAGCAACTGTGACATATTCCCAAGACCTGTTCTACTGACCGTTTACTTCAGAGCAAAGGGAATAAAAAGTCCATCTGGATTTGACATCTCAGCCAACTATGACAGTGATAATATGGCACTCTGGTACTGGGGCTATCTACCTACCCTCTTTGTATCCTGTCTTTGTTTTTAGTAAAATCTACTTTTTTAATATTAATCCCATAGGTTTTTGTGTTAGTTAAATTAAAGCGTAGGTTTGAAGTACCTAGAGAAGTGCTTGGTACACCAAAGATGCTCTGTATATGAAAGCTCTGTGTCCTCACTTCCTTTAATTGATAAGCTGACATGGTCTAGAACTATCCAAGAGGAAACCCTTGATTGATGACTTGCCTAGATCAGATTGGCTTTTGAGCATGTCTGAGTAGTTATTATGATTGTTAATCAAAGTGATGGGATCTAGCCCACTGTGGGCAGTCCAATCCCTAGGCAGGTAGTCCTGAGTAATATAAGAAAGCTGCTTAAGCATGAGCCTGTGGATGGATCAACAAGCAGTGTTCCTCTATGGGTTGTGCCTTGAGTTCCTGTCACATTTTCCCTCAATGATAAGTTGTGACCCTAAGTATAAGCCACATAAGAACTTCCTTCCCCTTGTTACTCTTGGTCAGAGTGCTTCATTACAGCAATGGAAAGCAAACTAGAACACTATTTATAATCCATTCTACCAAAGCTCCCAGATCTGGAATTAGTATCTGAGACTCTGGTCTCCATCCAGCTTTCCTGGCTGATGCCTGGCCTAAAGATGGAAGCTTGGCCCGCTAGATCCATTCGCAGTCCCACCAGAAGCTTGCACCTCATGGAATGCACACCCAGATGCCAACAGCCTGGGCATTCCACCTCATTTGGTCTCTGGGTCCTGTAGAACCAGTGTCCATGGGAACCAGAGCTAGAGATGACAGATGCAGCCAGAAACAGGTCCCTTGTTGCATGTTTTAGAAACCTAGAAAAGGCTGTTTAATCAAGGGATGAGGTAGGCATGCATATGAAGGCATGTCTGGGGATTTGCATGATCTCTTCACTAAGAAGCACTCAATTTCACTGCACCCCAATGGAAAGGGTAGATGCAGCTATGTGGGCTCACAGCTACCTTCTGTATCAGTTTCATTCTCTGTAAGGAGAGAGTTAAGTGAGGTCGTGTAGGCACAAACCAGAGTCTGGCACTTTCTAATGATTTTCATAAGTAGAAGACACTGTTACTATTAGTTCCGGGTGATATTTTCATGGGAAGTGACTTCTCTGGGTTCATAATGAGGATTCAGGGATGGGGAGATGAGGATTACATGCTGGTTCCACCCTTCAATTTCTGTGTCTCTTCCTCCAAGAAGCCCTGGGAAGGCCTCAGTGAGTGACTAGATGCAAAGTGTGTGGAGCAAAGGCAACTGTCATTGCTCCCCTGGGGCTGATTTACAGCCATGAGGTCACCCCTTGGACACTGGACACAGACAGTCTTGGCAGTTACTAACATTTAATCTTAAGGTCATTACCTTTAAGTGTCTTGATCTCACAGCTATACAATGGAAGTGATACTGGCAGCCAATTCATAAATTCTTGGAATTGAACATGACAAATGTCATACAATATTGGATAATAATTTTGTTATTGCTGTTATTTACTGCTGGTGGATAATTCCAGAGCAGATGTGTGGGCCTGTCTTGGGTCAGTAGAATGGGTTTCCCAGCCTGTCACCATGGGGCTCCTTCCCATCTCAGAAAGTGCTCACTGTGAGATATGTTTGTCAGTGGTAACCTAGGACCTTGCAGGCCATCACTGTGGACCAAGTGGTTTGAGCTCTGAGCTAATGGATAGGCATTCCTGAGAGCAAATTCAGGGGCACGCCTTGTGGTGAAAACTTTCTCCTTCCTTCATCAGTCCCTTTGCTTCAGAGTTGACTGTAAAAGGAGCTGATGGGAGATGGGGTGAAGGATCTAGTCACAGGGCTCAAACACTGGCCTGGGCTCTAAGCTGAGTGTTTCCTAGGATGAACTGTAGCCAGAGATCAGCCTGAATCTCAGTCAAGTTCTTCCTTGGGTTCAGACCCTCTGTGGTTTCCAGTTCCCATTAGATATAAGGGACAGTATCGAATTCATTCTGGTATGATCATGGTGGTGGATCACTTGACCCATCTAGTATGTGTGACAGGCAACTCTAATTCACCGGAGGTGAACACCACTTCCATCCCCACTGTACCAGTCAGACATAGTGGACTCAACTTGGTTCCCAATCCAATTGCTTCTTTGCATTGTTGTTGGGTCTTCAGATGCAGCTCCCAAGACTGCCACGCAGCAGTTTTTGTTGTGACAGGTACACGCATGATAGAAGACTTTTAGCAACCCTTCTGTGGTCCTAAGGCTTCCTTTCATCAACAATCATCATACAATGATGAGAGAAAGTTCTTGGTCTCTTCTTCCTGCCCTTCTCCTAAAGGAAGAAGGGAACCCATAAGAGCTAAGGTCCCTTTCCCCTAGGCTCAGTTATTCTGGAAACTACCCATAAGTCAACGTGGGCAGCAAAAGTCTTAACAGTTCCCAAGGAGCCAGGGAGTCTAAGGAGGCCCTTCAGTTAGAAGTTAATGCTGTCTGGCCTGTCATTCACTGGGAGCCAGCAGTCTCTTAAATGTGTCTGGGATGAACCTACACACATTTGTTTAAAGTATCCTCCAGGTCATTTCAATAACCAGATTTTGGATCTTTCATTTGGATTATAATGACCTGACACATGAACAGGAAAAGACATTTTGAGTCCATTAATCTATTTGAGTTCATTCTGCCAACATTATTAGTCACTATCTTTGTCAGTGAGGGTTCTGGAATCTCTTATTATTTTGATGAATGTTTAATAAATTAGTTGTTAGAAATGCAGGACAGGGGATTTTTTTTTATTAGCCAAAGGGTAGTACCACTGCTCAGAGTACTGCAAGCCAGCAGCTGTCACTATTTCTAGGCCTGACAGGCAACAGGAAAGAACACTCCCTTGAACGGATAGAATGAGGTGTCAGAAGAGGCCTTTACACAGTCTCCACGGGGACTCCATCATCCCACCTCCACCCACAGGGGGAGACCTGGGTTCAACACCTGTGCCTCACCATTGAAGCCCAACCAGATGCTGGAGGACAGGGAGGCACTAGGAGTGGACAACCGAGGGCATCCTGGAAGGGCCCAGGGCAGGGCGGGATGTTGTGGGGGACAGGAGAAGGTCACTGGGATATTTGCATTGTGCCCCACTCTGATGTTGGATGTTAGAACCAATGGGTAACAGAAACTGTATCTACCCTACGGAGCTGTCTGCCTACAGCAAACTTGCTAAAGGATCTCCTGCACAGTCTTCTTCCATGGTTCTTGATCTGGATGCTGCTGGGAAAAGCTTTGGAATGGTACCTTCCTCCCTGCTATATGTTCATGGGCACACGGCCTTCTTTCTGTGGGGTGAGGCTTTTCAACAAAAATATTTGGGACAAGACTGGGAAACTCTGTTTTGTTTTTAATTGCAGACTTAGAATCCAGCAATCGTGCTCCAAGGTAGTTGTCCCATCTTTGGTTCTAATGTTCATGACTGTCCCAGTGCCAATTTCAGGGATCCATAGCTAAGTTATCTGTGTTATACTTCAACATAATTTCATTTCCCGTGCAAGAAAGTCCTGGAGATGTGTGGGACACTGAATTCATGGAAAAGTACATCAGAGATGAAGCTGTATGAGAAAATCTTTCTACCATTGTTCTCCAAAGGCCTGTTTACTTTGTCATGGTGTTGAGAATGCATGGATGATCTGACTTTCCTCTAGTAGAGAATTGTGGGAACTGAGATGCCCCCCTCCTCCTTTCGTGCAGAGTATGGCTGTGGAATGGCTCTGAAGGAGTTGGGTTCTCCAATAATATAAAGACAGAATGATTACTTCGGGTCCTATCTTGTATCAAATACTTTGTTCATGTGAACACTGGGCTGCTTTCCCGAATATTTTATTACCTTGATGTTTGTCACCTTTCTCCACCCTCTAGAAGGATTTTTTTTTAAAGTTTGCTTTGCTCGCTGCCATGATGCTGACAGCTGGAACAGTGAGGGCACATCGTAGCTACCCGCGGAGCACTGAATAATTTTGAGAGTCATCTCATTCCCTCCCCATGAGGACTCCCCATGAAGATAAACTTTTTTACTCACAAATCAGGGAACTAAGACTCCGAGGGTAGATACTTTTGAAGATAGTTTAATTTGTGGGCCACCATCTGAGGTTTAAAAAAAAAAGTGGTTCTGAAGTTAATTATTTTGCTGGGAGCATTTTTTTTTATCATTCTTATTTCTTTAAATTTTATTCAAGTATATATTACATGTTTAGTATATGCCTTCATGTGTCCTAGCCTCTCTCTTCTTCCCCCAACACCCTTTGTCCCCTAGTCAGGGCCACTCTCTGGAGAAGTCTCATTCTCCCCCCCTTAGCAGTTCATTGCTTGAAACTTTTCATCTATGTTGGAATGTCAACTGACCTTGAAATCATTCAGGTCTTATTTAGGAAGACGTTTTAGTCTACATTTTCATCCATTCCTCTTTTGGACACCCAGGTTGGTTCCACCGCAGCTAGTGTGAATAGTGCCGCAGTAAACGTTGATGTGCGCATGCCTCTGTGGTGTGCCGATTTGGAGTCTTTGAGAAATCGCTGGCAGTGCTGCAGCCGGTACCATTTAGCTGCTAGTATGTTTGCTCTGCTTGGTTTTGGGTGTCGATTTCACACAAGCTAGCGTCATCAGAGAGGAAGTAACCTCAGTAGGAGAAACGCCACCCCCGCCCCGTGAGATCCAGCTGTGAGGCATTTTCTCAGTTAGTGATCATTGGAGAGGGCCAAGCCCTTGGTGGGTGGTACCATCCCTGGGCTGGTAGTCCTGGGTTCTATAAGAAACCAAGCTGAGCAAGCCGTGTAAAGCAAGCCAGCAAAAAGCACCTCCTTCTTGGCCTCTACATCAGCTCCTGCCTCCAGGATTCTGGCTGTTTGAGTTTGTGTCCTGAGTTCTGTGATGAACAGTGATATGAAAGAATAAAGCAAATTAACCCTTTCCTCCCTAGCTTGCTTTTTCGGCTGTGGTGCTTCATCAAAGCAATAAAGCCTCCAAGACCTATTTTGAGTGTTTTGAGACGCAAGGAATATTTCTTGAGCTTGGTTATGTTTACAGGAGACATTTCCATGACTTCCCACCATGGCCTTCCAATTGAGTATTTGTTCTTCCTGTTCCTCTAGCATTGTGTGTAGAAGTTTTACCCATGGAATGATTTAGGAGGAAGCACCAGTTGTCCGGGTGTGCTGATTTGAATATGCTTGGTCCATGGGAAGTGGCGCGATGAGGAGGAGTGGCCTTGCTGGAGAGGGGGATGTGGTCTTGTTAGAAGAACTGTGTCATTGTGGGGGTGGGCTTCAAGGACTCAAGCTCCACCCAGTGGAGAGAGAGTCTCTTCCTGGCTGCCCTCAGATCAAGAACTCTCAGCTCCTCTTCCAGCACTGTATCTGCATGCTGTCCTGCTTCCCGCCATGATGATGATGGACCCAACCTCTGAACCTGTAAGGCAGCCCCAATTAAGTGTTGTCCTCTATAAGAGTTGCCTTGGTCATGGCGTTTGTTCACAGCAATGAAACCCTAATGAAGACACCAGGTCTATATAAAGGTTAGCTCCCACCTTATGCAACCATAACCTGCTTCTCACTATACGCAAGAGCTGAACACAGGCCAAGGACAGTGACATCTCATAAGGCTACAAGGTCAAGCTAAAGCCGTCCTTTGAGTTTCTGTCCATCTCTTTCTGAGCCCATGCATATGTTCAGCTCTCTACCACAGAACCTTGTCCCTTCTGCCTCGCCAGTACCTACCAGAGCACCTGCTGTGTGGGAGGTGTCTGATAGGTTGATGCAGTCCATCGACTTTACAGGGTACATTGTGAGTCCTTAAAGGCTCTCAGCTTCAGCTTGAGACCTTTTTCTTGAGAATTCATCATGCCCTGTGAGCCGGTAGGAGGTGGGATGAGGGTTATTGTGGAACCTATTGACAACTAGGCACAGATGATGATTAATTTGGCAATTACTTATTTTGGTCTTAGGAAGCATTTTTGTTGTTCTTTAGTCCTTGATTGATGGGGTGGCTCTCAGCAGCATGTGGGTACATTTTATGCTTCATTGGTGAGTCCCACAAAGGCCCGCTGAATCAATTGAATTGAGGGGTGTGAGAGGAACCAGGAAGATAATCTGTCATTTGTGGGGCAGACAAAACCACCTGAGTCAGGGAGCTGCAGGGCGGACAGACTTCTATTCCACAGGTTTCTAGACTGAGTGCTGAGTCAAGACCTAGTACATGATGTGTGGACCCTATGTAGATGCTGTCTGTAGAAATCCTAGAGGAACAGGGACCTCTGTGTTGCTAACTTAAATGCCAGGGATGAAGTGTAAAGTGTGGAGTGTAAAAGAATATGGAAAAACTACTCTGTCAACCAAGAAGGAAGATGTGCTGGTTGTAGGGAGGGTTCAATGGTATAGGGCATCGCAAAAGAGTTTTCTGGAGATAACATTTTGAGTCTGGAAGGCTGGAGATACCAGATGTGTGGAGGCAGAGAGAAAAACATCTGGATGTCAAGCATTCCCTGAGCAGCAGCTAAGAGGAGCAGGAATTATGTCTAAGGGCAGTAGGCTCCTCCTGGCTAAGCATAAGAGACTCTGGGTCAGAAACCTGCAGTGGGCAGTGAGGTCTTTGGGATAGATCTTGGAAGCCCACTTTCTAGTCTGTGAGAGCTTGAGTGTAGGAGCAGAGATTCTTAGCCTTGGAGCCTGACCTTAGGGATCTGACCTTAGACTCGTTAGCTGACTGACCCTGGGCAGCTGTCCTAGTGGACACTAGAACATGTCCAACTCACTCTCTCTCTGGCCCTGTTAGAGAGATGCAAATAGCTCACATAAAGCACTTGTTACAGTGTGTGGAGAGCAGTCAGTACATGAGAGCAGATAGCAGCTATGGTGTTATTCTTGCTATGGCTAGAAGTGGAGTCCCTGGTAGGTTGCCTTGAGGTGTGTAGGAAAGGGAAGCAGATGGCAACAGAATCTACTTTGGAAATACCTAGGTCATGACTTCTCTTATGAGCACATTTTTGTTAGTGATGCTCCATTGATATGAACAGACACTTTCTTGGTGCTTACAGGGTATGGCATCATTTATCTAGAGTTACAGCAAATGGTATTGTGTATCTTGTGTATTGGAGTAGAGTTGAGTTGATTTGTTATAATCAATTAAAGAATTTAGGGAGGAAGAACAGCTCAACTCTAATCATACTTTATTTTATTTTATTTTATTGAGTCAGGCTCTCATGTATCTCATGGCCTCAAACTCTCCATGAAGCTGAGGGTGACCTTGAACACCTGAGTCTCCTGACTCTGCCTCTAGAGTCATGAGACTGTAAACCATGCTTGGTTTATTTGGTGCTGAGGATTGAATCCAGGCCTTGGTGCATGCTAGGCAAGCATTCTACCAACTGAGCTATACTCCCAGTCCCCAAACATGTTTTCAAAAGATATACTGGGGTTGTGGTTGCAGCTCAGAGGTATGATACTTACTTAACATGAGCAAGACGCTGGGTTTAAGGTCTGACTTTAGGCTTTAAGTCAGAAAGATTTATCTAGCAATGCCTGTGTCTTAAATATTAAATTAGGAAGGTGATACACAGGGCAGTGGCTGTTGATCCCCTCTACTAACCATCTTAGCTGGAGCCACTAACATAGAAATAAACACAAATGTCGCAACTTAAGATCTCTCTCTCTCTCTCTCTCTCTATATATATATATATATACACACACACACACACACACACACACACACACACACACACACACACATATACATACACACACACAATCTTACAGCAGACTCCCTGAGATTGGCTCTTACAATCTTTCTACCCATTCTTCCTCAATCATGCCTAAGCACACATGTAGATGAATCCTTTGGAACTGGACTCCCCAACTCTGTGTTTTTCTTGCCTCTGGTTTTCTATAATAATTTCTGTCTGTTGCAGAGGTAAGTTTCCTTAATGAGGGGTGAGGACTATAATTATCTGTGGGTAAGGAGAAGTATTTAGAATGTAGTTAGGGATTATGATGGTTTAGCAAACATATATATGCGAGTAACATAATACAGATTGAACAAGTTCTCTTTATGTATTTCGGAATATACATACACATGCATGTATACATGTCTGTAACAATGGAAAAAGGGCATGAATTTGAAAGAGAGCAAAGAGGGGTATAAGGGGTCATTGAAGGCAGAAGGGAAGGGAGAAACGTGTAATTAGTATCCCCACCCCCACCCCCCAAAGAGTAACAGCAGCAACAACAAGAAGCTCTGTGCACCTAGACGTACTAACCCACCAAGGAAGGGAAGGGCAGGCTTGTGGTCATTGTCCTGTCTGCTTCCTCTCAGTCTGGCACAACGTGCACAGCAGTGCACATGGCAGTGTCTCATTTGACACTCAACAGTAGCTGGCAGAGCGAAAATCATTATCTCCATGGATAGACAAGGTCACAGAGCTAGAGAACCAAGCAACTTTCCCAAGGTCACAGAGGTGATGGGTGGCAGAGCGGGGGCTGGGATGCAGGTATCAGCTTCCGTCTCCCCTTTGCCTTCCCAGCCCTCGGACACCACACTCATTAAGTTGACGAGGAACGAGCTTTAATCTCCCTAATGCAGATGCACCGCGCCCTGGTAAAGAAAGCCTGCTTCCTCTGAACAAGTCATTGATCATTCTCTGTGTATGGGGAGGGAAGGTGAGGTGTAAATGGCTTCTCTCCCAGTATATGCAGTGCTGGAAGACTGTCTCAGAGCACTTGCCTCCCTGTATTTCCATTGTTTGCCTGCCCTAAAGTCAGGGCCTGCTTTAATTCAACCATGGACAAGGCATTCTTCCTTCACACAGCCCTGAGATAGGGCTTGGCTCCTCCCGTAACAGTCAGCGTTGGAAGGACAGTCTGGCTCTGCGCTGTGCAAAGGCTGACTCACCCAAAGCTGAACAGCCTAGTGCTTCACCTCGAAGAGTGAGACGGTCAGACACTGACTCAAAAACCCCAAGTGCCCCAGTAAGACTACAGTCAGCCATCGCAGCATGCAGTGACCGTGTCTCAGCTTTCTCATGCTCTCACACGGGTAGCCTGGCACTGTCTTCATCCTTATGACAGTGTTGGGTGACGGTTCCTGGAGAGACCATTTCTGTTTATCCCCGATTGATAGAGCGACAGTGAACCAAAGAGACCATTCATGCCCGTCCAGTGGGTTTACTGGGGCTGCTTTAGATGCATGGGTGACTTGAGCGTTGTATCTCCGTGCAGTCTACCACAGCATGGGTGGCCACTCACAGAGCTGCATTCCTGGAGTCCTTGCAACGTTCAGACAACCAATGGCTCCACCAGAGTCTTGTCTCCCCTAGCAACTGCTTCTGTACCTCAGTATAAAACATGATTATTATATGTTTTACAACATTCTGTTGGGCTTCCGAGAGTCTCTCTCCGTCCCTGGGAGGGAATGTTTAAATTCTGAGGGAACCCACCCACAACATGGCTCTATCATGCAAGCACTCTGCAGGCTTTGTGTAAGAGGGAATGGAGCAGAGTCTCTGTCCTGTATCCGATGTCACAAAGATCGCAAGTACCTGAAGGTGGTCAGTTTGGCTCTAGTGGCCAACAGTTACCCGAACTCACTACATGACCCTCGTGGTGCTGAGTGGAACCACAGCGATACTTCAGGCTCGTGACTGAAGTGTCATCAGTCATGGTAGTTGGTGAGGTGCCACAGTAGTTTAGCTGTGTCTTCCTTGGGTCGTAGGCCTGAGATGAGCTGGTGTGAGGAAGAAGGAAAGCTCTTTCCTCTGTGGTGGAGAAATGCAGATGCTACACTCCTGCCTTACTCGAGATTTTCAAGTGTCAAAATGGCCAAGTGGTCACACTGATGGCTTCTCATCAAAGGCTGAGAAGGCTGAGACATGAGGCAGTGGGAATTTGATTTTCTGTAGATCTGAAGCCTCATCTCTCAGGCTCACCAGCATCTCTGACTTTATGGTGTGGCTTAAATGACCTCAAGAGGATAAAGGGAAACCCACCAGCCCAAGTGTGAGCTCTTTTCCTCACACGTAAGTGAGGATCCTTGATATTAAATCCATTTGGTTTTGAGTTGGGACCTGAGGTGCACTTGGCACCCTTCCCTGGTTAGTATAAATAATCCGACAGGCAGGTGGAGGGGAGGGTTCTGCTAAATTAGCACCTTCCAGCCCTTTGGCTGAGAAGCCTCCAAATCTACCAGACTTGCTCCGTCCTCTGCCAAACACGCAGCTTTGAGGTTTTCTAGACTATTCCCAACCTTGCAATGTACGGGCAACTAACTATAGATTGAATGTAAAGAACAGTTCTGGTTTTTAAAACAAGAGCGAACAAACTCACAGACTACACTTAAATATCCCAATCCAATGGCTTCTCCTGTATTTTCAAGCTATGCAATGATCCTTATCTATTTCTACAAGGAGGACCTGATTTGGGAAAATCAAGGCATCAGTGTAAGCGGGAAACTGTGTGTGAAAGCTAAGGGTCTTTCACATTCAGATTTCTAAACGGGGAGGGCAGGACCCAAGTGACCAGACATCAACTGTTTTCATCTCTTTTTTTTTTTTCTTTTATCTTGTTTTTTTTTTCTTCCTGAGCTCAGAGCATGCAGTGCAGCAGACTCGTGCTTGAGAGCTTGAGAGAAGCAGGTTCCGATGAGAGGAGCTGGGACTTGTTTGGAGTCTGGTATTGATTATTCCCACAGCTCCCTCCTGAGAGTGGCTTCCCCGCCCAGGAATTGGCCACGCCCACTATAGAGCAGAGATAACGTAGATGCCCTCTTAGGTGTGGCAGGCACTCAAATGAGCAGGACTCATTGATGTTAAGGAGGCCATTTCCCTTTAAAGCATCCCTTACGCATGGGCCAGAGACCCATCTTGGGCTTCGTTCCCTGAGTTTTAATCCCGCTATTTACCTGTCATGTGATCTTGAAGATATTATTGGATGTCTCTGAGGCTTGATTTTCCCTCACCTGTAAAGCTGAAACAGTAATACATAGTAAACCTGAGAGGGGCTGGTCACGTGGTGCTTGCCGCCTGCTGTGGAAACTGCCCAGCATTAGGCTAATGGAAGCCCTTAGCGTTTTTTGTTTTTTGTTTTTTGTTTTTTGTTTTCTTTATTGGTAGTAGATCGTTCAGATGTGGTCACAGAGCTGTTCTCGTGCGTGGGCTGCCTTGAGCTGGGAGAACCTTCACTCTCTTATCTCTTCAGTAAATATTTATCAAATGCAAATGTCGTGAGGGGTAGATAAGCTGGGAAAGTCCTTTGCTTCATGAGGTTCCTATTCATACAGGGGAAGACAAACTAACAATGAATAGGCAGGCAGTTTCAAGCGGTGAGGAGGATTATGGAAGAGCTCACCCTGGGAAGACAAGAACTATGCAGGCAGTGGCTCTTTTGGGTTGAGCATCCGGCAGTAAAACCAGCTATGACCCCAAGTTTTTCTGTGTTTTCTTAGAACTTTTCCTGTAAAATTCTGGAGATCGTGTCTGTGACGATTTAGCATCTCCTAGCAGAGGTTGGAATGGCCGTCAAAGCTGCTGTTGGGTCCTTTGCTACTCTCCCAGTGGCGTTTTCTAACATAATACTGTTTTAATGGCTATAGAACTTGTGGGTAGTGAGCTAACGGAGCGTGCACACTCGGGCTGATCCAGCTCAGGCCACATTGACTTCTCTCTCCATATTCACTGACATCATCTCTTTTTGCATTCCAGTGAGCGCGGAACTTGACAAGCTGGGACCAGTTCTGGAGTCATCACTTTTGCTTCTCTGGGGTTTGCCAGTGCTCGGCTCTGAACCAAACTCCAGGCTGTCCCTGAGTATGATAGGCGGAAAGGACAAACAGCGAGACTTTAGAGATCCTCCGTAATTTTGAAGATATTAGGCATGTTAGATGTTTGTCATGGGAAGCTGGGAGGTGTGGAGGTTTAAATTTGCTTGGCCCTTGGGAAGGGGCGGTATTAGGAGATGTGGCCTCGTTGGAGGAAGTGCATCACTTTGGGGGTGGACTTTCAGGTCCTGTGCTCAAGCTCTGCCCAGTGGGGGAGAGACCTTCTTCTGGCTGCTTGCAGCGCCATGTCTGCCTGCAGGTTTCCATGTTTCCCGCCATGATGATGATGGACTGAACCTCTTCGACTGTAAGCCAGCCCCAATGAAATGTTTTCTTTATAAGGCTTGCCTTGCTCATGGTGTCTCTTCACAGCAATGGCGGCTGTAACTCAGCGGCCAAACACTTGATTGGCATATGTAAGGACCTCCCAGTACCACAAACAAAACAAAGCAATGTATCAACTAAAAACAAGCAAAACCCCTGAGATGGGAGCACAGACCTATCGCTCACTGCTCTCCTGTGTAGGTACATACATCTGTCTAACAGTTCTCAGCCTGATCAGCAACTGGGAGTCCTTCCGCCTTCCATCTATGGGTATCCTCAGGTCTGTCTGCTTGTCTTTTCATCAGAGTTCAGGCAGTGTCACCCGGCCTTGTTCCAATAGAGCAAGTTAAGTAGCCTTGCCCATTATGCCTGTCCTCCGTGTGCCACGGGACTTCACACTGGCCACAGACCCAAAGGGCTCTTCAGATGTTTTAATTTTTCTATTTAGTTGATTTGTTTTCATCCAAGAGTGACCAGGTGCCTTGGCAATCTTAAACGGCGGGGAGGGAATGCAAGGTAAAGTCACGTTTGCTTCCCTGAATGAGGCCAACACTGTCGACCTTCCCAAGGATTTCTGCCATTGCTCCCTGACTGAAAGTTTATCAGAAACAGGAACCCCCAGTACATAGGTGGGCATCCTAAGTGCGTGACGTATGTTAACTCTTTGATCATAAAATAACACGGTGAGGAAGATACCTCTGTTCGTTATCCACAAGACTTTACAGGAGAGCGAGCTGATGTGGAGAAGCTAAGTAATTTGCCCAAGATCACACAAGCAACAACTGGCAAAGCTGGAATTTAAACTCAGGCAGTCCAGCCCTGAGGTCTGTGCTCTTACTTTTCGGCTTGATGTTTCTCACTGTTCTGAAGTGGAAACAGGCAGTCGGGGTTGTTATTGATTGAATCCTGACTGGATTCCAAACACTGCCGGATCACCACAATTAAGCAAGAAAATGGGACATTCTCCTAGTTTTATAATTATTGCAAAACTATAACTCAGAGAGATTATCTCACTTTTCTAATTATTGCAAAAACCACAAATCAGACATAAAGTACCTTGCCTGCAGGCATAGATAGTCAGGGGCAGAGGCATGAGTTAGCTCAGATGTCTCGTTGTAAAGTCAATATATGTCCCCTTCTCTGCACCAAAAGATGGCTGATAAAAACACTCATGAATTAGAATCTTAGTCCCCCCAGAGCGGCAGTAAGGGTGTTTTGAGAGATCATATATATTGCTGTCTCAGTAGTTTTATTGGATTAGAGAAGCGGCTTCTCCCCCATGGCCTGAGTTCTTCTGCTTCATTAGGTCACGTGATGAACAGACAGCCACGCCTCCCGGACTCTCACCCTCCCTGTCTGTAAAGCGAGAACACCAATCATGATTTTAGCCTTGTGACGCTGCTTTAAACATCTGGTGCTATCTTCATGGGAAGGGTTTTCAGAATAAAATTCTGTGAAGGAAATCTGCTGAAACATGGTGGCTGAGGAGCAAACTCCGGGGAACTAAGGACAAAAATCCGGCAGAACCTAATGCTGCAGAAATTTAGAGGGACATCTCTGCGGGACTGTCCTTGGCACACCTTCTGCTTCAAAGGCATGGTTTCCAGGTCCGTTTTCCCCCTTTCTATTCGGAGACCATCTGCCTATGCATCCATCCATCCACCGATCTAGCTTTTCATTGTGTGTTAAACATGCATATTATCCTAGTTTCTGAGGCTATGATGCAATAGCCCCAAATAATGGTTCCTAATGGGAAGCACGCACGCACGCACGCACGCACGCACGCACGCACGCCCGTGAGCACATACATATATTTGGTATATTATTAAGTGCTTAAAAACGACTAGAGAAAATACTTTATATACATTTTATTATTTAATTTTTACATAAAGGGATACGGGGATTATCCTCCCATTTTATAGAGGACAAAACAGACTTAGGAGAGTTAATAATGTGATTAAAGCCAAGTGATTAGAAAGCAAGCAGGAGCCCAACATCTATTCCCAATTAGGACTCCAAAGCCAAAATTTCATTTTATAATCGTACTAAACTGCACAGTTATAATCACTTTCAAATATTTACCTTTTTTTTTTCTACCAAGTACTGTGCCTACAATATGAAAGGATTAGGAGGGTTGTCAAATGGCGCTGGTTAAGGACGATGCCTAGGGAATTGATAGACTCTTAGATGAAAATATTGGCCTGAAACACGCGCCCCCTCCCCAGGCCCAGTAATGGATGAGTGGGGTTTGGAAAGTGATGTTAGAAGCTGCTAACATATTGACGGCTTAACAATCCAATCTTTTAAAAGAGCCCAGAACCTTCCTTTTGCTTGACTATGCTGCTCTGCCCTCCACCGGATGATCTGTTCTCTGCTGGCTCTATTAGCTGAGTGTCATGGTTAAGGGAGGCAACACGGAGCCTGAGCCTGTGCAATGGCTGCAGGTAGGGAGGAGCCTGTGCAAGCTTCTTCCCATGCTGGTGCTGAACCGGAAGCTGCTCTAGATGCTAAGAGGAAAGGATGGCGTGCATAGGGGAGAGCAAGGATGATTTGGAGCCTGCAAGCGTGGATTAGAGCCACGAGGGGAATTGGAGCTTTCAGCTCTCTCTCATTACCTCCAACCTTATCGCTGGGATGACCTCTGTATAAAGCTTTTGCTACAGGGCTGTGCATGCATTTGTCTCAAGACTCAGGAATACTGGAGGTGAGGCTTAGTGAGAAGTCTTTACATCATTGGAGGGATGTCCTTACTGCTTAGAAATTTATTACCTTAATTCATTGTTTCCATCGTCATTTTGCCTGGTTTTCTCACCGTGTGTGTGTGTGTGTGTGTGTGTGTGTGTGTGTGTGTGTGTGTGTGTGTGTGTTAATTTCTTTGAACCTCAGAGAGGGTACCAAAAATTAAAAGCACATTTAATCAATGGACAGGAGGCCAGAAGGTGTTCCAGACCTTGACAATGGGGCATGACAACGACACCATCTGTCCTGGAGATCCCTGGCCTTCCTTCTCAAGTTGTCTTATTCCAACCAGGCGAGGCTCTGAAGAGCCTTGTCCTCATCATCACCGAGATCCTTGTAGCAGGCAGCTGGCCACCAAACCAGACCGTGGAGATGGCGGCCTGGAGTAGGAAGGAGTGGGTTGTGTGCCTTCTCCTGGTTATGTCCCTCACTTGCTCTTCATGGGAGAGTCCAGGAGAACAGCTAAGCACACAGGGAGCCTTTCCTGCCACCCTCCTCCTCTACCATGGTGGACTGTACCATGGTGACAGAGCCGCAACGAACCCTAAACTGTTTCTCTCAGGTATTTTGGCCATGGCAGTATAAGAGTAACTGATACACCTGATGTGTGTGTGCTTCCTTGTGTGTCTATTGCTGTTGTCACTGAAGATAGGTCTCTTAGTTGGGGTTTCTGTTGCTGTGAAGAGACATCATGATCATGGCAACTCTTATAAAAGAAAGCATTTGACTGGGGCTGGCTTATGGTTCAGAGGTTTAGTCCATTGTCATCATGAAGAGAAGCATAGTGGCACACTGAGAGTTCTACATCTGGATTGACAGGAAGAGAATGAGACAGTGGGCCTGGCTTGAGCATCTGAAACCTCAAAGCCCCGCCCTCCAACTCCCTCACTTCCTCTCACAAAGCCACACCTACTCCACCAAGGCCATGCCTCCAATAATACCACTGCCTATATGAGTCTATGGGGCCATTTTCATTCAAACCACCGCAGTAAGCTGTGATGTGATCAGAGAGACAGGGACATGGGCTGAAGTGAAGGATGGTGATGTCTAGGAATGTCACATGCCTTCTGTCAGCCTGGTGACACGGTGTGTCAGGCCAGTCTGGTGGGTCACTGAAGTGGTTTACTGATTTTAGTGCTACCACTCCTATAGGTTCCCACACACTGCTTCCTCTACAGTCCTACACCCGATCCTTGTGGCGTGTTGTTGGAACCAGGCTCTAGAAAGGGACATCTTTGTTCTCCTGCCCCTGTCTGTCATCAGTGGACCCTGAGTACCTAGACCTCCGCTACATTCCTGCTGCTCCCCATGATGGTAGCCAGCCTGTCTCACTCTTCTGAGCCTCAGGTACCCCAAACTGAGACTTATGGACCCTGATAACAGTGGGCATGGAAACCCACAAAATACCAGTTGCCATAATGGTTTAGATGCTTTGAATGTCATGTATGTACTTGTATGGCCGCATTTTATTTATTGTCCAAAGCAAACCTGTGGGAGAGGTACTAAGGCCACCCCACCATAGCGGGGGTGGGGGACTAAAGCTTAGAAACCTGAAACAACTTTTCTAATGCCACAGAGAGAGCAAATGAGCCGTGTTCTTAGTCATCACATTTATTGACTTCATAACTGTTATTGTGTGATTCTCATCTCCCTCAAAAGACCAGACAATTTTGGATATAGCTTTATACCAATAGTTGCTACCTTATTCCCAATTCCGTATAAAACAAGCCCAGCTTAAAGTTAAAGCAAGAAAACTCACCAAGGGATGACAGGGGGGTGGGGCAGTTTAATTTATGCAGAGACTGGCTACTTGGCTTTCTCTGGGGGAAATATCTGTACCTTTTGTACAGGTTTGATTCACTCCTTAAGGTCATGGAGGAGGCCATCTTGGTGGCTCTTGAAGCTCAGGCAGCTGGTGAGGTTGGCTGTGCTTACTTATTTTCACTGTGGTGAAATTGTCTCAGTTTCAACCTCACACCAAACCTGGATCAGCCTGTTCCCTAGACTCATTTCCGACACTCTTCAGGTCTTCTCAAAACACCACTGAGTTCTCTGCAACGGCTCTGCCAGCCCCACTGGGACACTTTGGATTAGTGTTCCTGGGACACTCCAGGAACCTTGTGTCCCGAAGCGAATCTCATCCCTCCTTCCTCCCCCAGATCTCTAAAGCTCGAGGATTCTTAAGAGCCGCTAATCAGCGGTGAGGATTGTGGATAAAGGCTTCTACGTGCCTGAAGAGCTCAGTGCGAGAAAAAAATAATTATTTATCAAGTCACTCTGTTCCCCAAACACCTTTTGAAATTTTGTTTCTATGAGCTTCCATAATTAGCTTTTCAAAGAAATCAGTCATCTTGAAATGAAAAAGTAATAGAGTTCTTGAAGGGCTATAAATAGTCACGGAATGGCTGCCCCAGACTATCAATGTTTATGTGTCTAGCGGTAGATGGCAGGAAGGATTAACTGGGTGCAGAGATAAACAACCCCACCGAAAGGATTCTGCCTAGAAAAGACATGTGTGTGCTGGAGGGTGCTTTGGGATGCTGTGGGAACCTGGTGGGGACCTGGGTGGGAACCTGGGTGCTGGTTTTTCCCTGTTTTCCCAGTCAAGGTTAGCATGGGATGTAGGGTAAGTGTCTCCTGCATGCTCATTGGCTCCCAAGTGTGATCTTATAATAGTTCTTCAAGGGGAATCTTAGTGGGTACATGGTTACTGTGGTAACCAGAAATTGAGGCTAGCCTTACTACTTTTGAGAGGCCGGTTATGGCTGTTGGTTTAAAATCATCGAGGTTTCTATTTAATTGTATTTTTCCGGCAGGAGGATTTATCTTTCTCTCCATTTAGTGCTTTTATTTTTCTACATTAATGTCAGCACACTGATAAGATGGTCACCTCAGCACAAATCAAGGCAGTTGTGCCAACCTGCCTGGAAGCTGGTATCTTTACCACAGACATAATTCTTGTTTTACTTCAGGAAATCTAATAGCTGGGTGTGGTGATGCATGCCTTAATTAATCCCAGCACCTGGGAGGCAGAGGCAGGGGGATCTCTGAGTTAGAGGTCAACCTGGACTACAGAACAAGTTCAAGGACAGCCAGGGCTACACAGAGAAACTGTTTTTGAAAACCAACCTCATCCTTAAAACAAAAACAAACAAAATAAGAATTTCTCCTAATGAGGGAAGAGTATTTTTGCTTGCTTCTATATTTCTCTGAAATACGCAGTAACAATCTCCTCAAAAAATAAAAATTTTACCTTTAAAGGAAAAGAATAAGGAAGTATGGATTTCATTAAAACCTGAGTTGACCTCTTTGTGGCATATCAAAATAGGATGAAGGGGGAAGCAGGGCCATGAGATACTTCTCTGTGCACTGTAAACATGGCGGTTGTGGAGTGGAGCAACTGTGGTGTGGCTGAGTCATGGCTACACTGGCTAGTGTTCTCCAGGCACTGCTTTTCTACTTTAAGAAACTGACTGACACACTGGTTACCCAGTCTCCAGGATTTGGCAGACAGCCTCTCAGATGTGAAGTGAAACTGTGACTTCAAAGAAGCTTACTGACAGTGTTTGTTGTAATGACAAAACCTGCAATTTCAAGTGAAAATTACAACCTGGAATCTCTTATCTGTCACCGAGCCTAGACAGTCTGGAGACAGGAGCAGGTTCCTGAGATTAATGGGAGTATTTACAAATGGGATATTTTTTGCCTTCTAAAAGAATTTTCTTTATCTTTCAATAATCGAACTTAACACCTATATTAAGTGCTACATGTTTCAAGCTAGTGTCTATTAATCACATAAAGGAGTTTAATTGTTTTCTTAGTTGGGTTTTACTGCTGTGAACAGACACCATGACCAATGCAACTCTTATAAGGACAGCATTTAATTGGGGCTGGCTTACAGGTTCAGAGGTTCAGTCCATTATCATCAAAGTGGGAGCAAGGCAGCATCCAGGTAGGCATGGTAGGAGGAGCTGAGAGTTCTACATCTTGTTCCAAAGGCAAACAGGAGAAGACTGGCTTCCAGGGAGCGAGGATGAGGGTCTTAAAGCCCACGCCCACAGTGACACACCCACTCCAACAAGGTCACACCTCCTAATAATGCTACTCCCTGGGCCAAGCATATACAAACAATCGTGCCTATAACAAACTATTCATACCCACCATTCTAATTAAGCCTTCACAGACCATTGTCCCCTTTCTCTTCCCATTCCACATCCCTAATAGCCCCCTTTAAATTTCATAGCCAACCCCTCCCCCCTCTCAACTTCCATGCTGGAGGTTGCTTATCTTTCTGGGACTGCCTTATTTCACTTCGCATGATGCCTCCAGTTCCAGCCATTTTACTGCAAAGGAAAAAAATAATTTCATTATTCCTTATAGATGAGTGAAACTAAGCTTTCTCTTTTTCTGTCAGTCAGTTTCGTCTGTCTACCCATATATGTATGGCACATACACAGATTCATTCTGCCATCTCTCTCTCTCTGTCTCTGTTTCTCTCTGTCTGTCTCTGTCTCTGTCTCTGTCTCTCTCTCTCTCTCTCTCTCTCTCACACACACACACACACACACACACACACACACACACACACACACACACAGAGTTCATCGTCTTTAACCATTTATCTATTGATGAGAACCTGGTCTGAATCTGTAACTGGCGTACTTAGACTCGTATGCAGTGAGTGTGGAAATGGAGATATTTCTGTATTTAGCTGACTTTGATTATTTGGGGTAGGTACTTGGAAGTGGAATCTATGACAGGATCATACTAAAGCTCTAAAACAAGTTTGTTATTGTGTGGTGAACTGTTGCTAGCATTGGAAGGACCTGCAGAACTGAATGAATGAGTATTTTTCTGAATAATCACTAATTTGACAAAACTCTTCCTGTGAGTAAAGGATCCGTCTAAAATGTGAGATGAACCAGTGGACCACAGGGTCACAAAGGTCAGAAAGTCCATTCTCTGCGTGTGAACAGTTTAGATTCCATGCTAATGTTTGAGAACCTACTAAAGTTAGATGGAGTATCAAAGAAGATCTATACTTCACTGGAGAAGTCATTAATCCCAGCCCTTCCAAACTATGTGTCTGAGCAGGAAGGATTTTCCTCATGAACTCCACCTAAATAAGCATGCAGACCACATCGTGAGTGCAGAAGCAAACAAGAAGCTGGCTGTCTCCTGTTCAGCCCAACATTTCAGGACTTTGCCAAGAGCGTAATAATGTTAGTCTTCTCACCTAGATGTCTTGTGATGGGAAGTACCTGTGTATTTTCAGAACATGTTACTTACATTAATAGGTAACAGTAGTTTCCATTGTCGCGTTAGCTAAATTAGAATAGTAATTTGATTTTTTTAGTGATTTGATTTTTTAATTTGTGATATGGGTAAATACCAATCAATCAATATATATAATGTGTTGTATACATATAATATATACAATATACACACAATATATTGTATCTGTACAGTATATGTTTTCATTTCTTATGTAGGTAAATATCAAAGAATATGTATATACAATATTATACATATAACTCATATATATGATATGCAATATTATATATACAATATATTATATATCTGTAATACATGTACATTGTCAAAGACACTGTAAGACACTCACTAATTTTTAATAGTGTAAAGAAATCCTGAGGCCAAAATTTTGTGAACCACTGGTCAAGAAACTTAAACCATCCTTGAGTGGGTCTGCTAAAGCAACACTATGGTGAGTCCTCGAGGGGACACAAGCTACTGTCCTCTGCTATATTTTCAAAAATTTGGTACATTTTTAATGATTTTATTTTAAAATTATTGTTGTTATTTTGGCATTTTGAGTCAGACTCTATAAGTCCTGGCTGTCCTGGAGTTCGCTATGTAGCTCAGGATAGCCTCAGACTCACAGAGATCTGCCTGCCTCTGCCTCCCAAGTGCTGGGATCAAAAACGTGCATCACCATGCCTGTTAATGCTTTTACTTTTATTAAATATTATGGTTGAGTATTAGTTATCCACCGAATTAATTGTGTATTTCTAAAATTGGGTCTTCGTGAACTACAAGTGACTTAGACCCAGTTGTTTGGAAATGTGTTAGGACAGGTTCGCCTATGAGCTAACAGGATTGCTTGAGTCCCCCTGAGGAGCTTAAGGGGATTCCTTTATCTTGAAGCAAGAGAGGACAAATTAAAAAATAAGTAAGAGAGAAACCCAAAACTTAATACATCTGTTCATATTGAGCCTGTACTCTCTTAGATCTCGGGGAAACTGGGCTGGGGATTTAATCTCAGCTAGGCACTTACTTACTGTTTGATTGTAGGGAAGCTAATTACTCTCTCCAACTCTCATTCTCTGAAACTGTAGCATTAACTCTCAAAGCTGGAGTCAGGACTAAGGAGTGAATGGATACAATGCCTGCTTCAGAACGGCAGGGGGCCATTAATAAAATTGTCGTTACTGCATATACACAGCCTCACCCTTACGCTTTCTACTGCTGCTGGAACATTGGAACATGGAACCACAAAGTGGTTAGCCCCAGAACATCAGAATTCTTCTCCTCCCTCCCTCCCTCCCTCCTCCTCCCTCCTCCCCTCCTCCCTCCCTCCCCACTTGTTTTTACAGTGTTGGAGGCCCTGAGATGTGTGTACTGTTAACATCGATGTGTTGCTAGGACTGGGGCCTTCTGTGGCTTCCGGGGGACTCCGTCTCTTGCCTCCTCCTTCACACTTCACACTTGTGCTCGCTGCTGGTCTTCCCCAGCTTGTGCCACATCTTATCCCTGCTTCAGTCATCTTACTGACTCCTCTGCTGGTCAATCTCTTTTCCTCCCTCACCACTCCTCCCTTCCCTCTCCTCCCCCCTGTCTTCTGTCTCCCAATGAGAACACCATTTTTATACTTCCAGCCATGTGGATAATTCAGAACAGTCTGGTCATTTCAAGATCCTTGATTTTCTCATATCTGCAAAGTCTTTGTACGTCCTCTGGTTCCAGGGTATAGGGAATGGATGTCATTGGGAGAGTTATTAAGTATACTCTCATTTAACCTTCCCGTAAATGGAGAGCAGAGAAGGTATCAAGTTGATCAAGTGTGGGGGAAGACAGGCTTTCCTCTCTACTCCCACCAGCTCATGGTTTGGAACTGCTAGAGGCCTCTGTCCTGGTCTTTTCTTCCAACTTCCTGTGGGATTTTCACAAAGCTACCACTGTACACAAGTACAGTGTTCTCTGTTGACTTCATGCTCCACAAAATATTTATAAATTATATAGTAGGGCTTCTTGGCTTTCTAGTGACCAGGAATTGAAAATAATGGTTCTATTTCTGAAGTTATCGAAGTCATCAAAACCATTAAAGGCAAGACTAAATGTTAATAATGGTTTAGCTCACAAACAGTCCATAATATATGACCAAATGGTCCAAGGTTAGCCTCTCTGTCGAGCTTTCATAACTACATATAATGGCTCCAGATGAGCCAACGTTTGATACTCTACTCTCCTAAGAATTCCTTTGTTCCTAGTGCCTCCTTCTTGTCACTATGGTCTATTTAATTCTATCATGCCAACTGTCAGGCTCACTCTCAGTCTGGTTCTTAGTCTGGTTTGCAACATGGTTCCAGAAAGACGGTGATCTTTGGGACTCTGCTGAGCTCTGGCAGGATGAACCATAAATGGTCCTTAGAAGAGAAAGACCTCAAAGAGATTTTGATGTATAATGAAATGCTGTCAGGATTCAAGACTCATGAATAAAAATAAACAAAATCCCCATATCAGGCAGGGTTGTCTTGCAGAATGGAAACAGCAGAATGTGTATATACACTGTGGTGGTTTGAATAGGATTGGTCTAGGAAGGGGTACTATTAGGAGGTGTGTCCTTGTTGGAGTAGGTGTGTCACTATGGGCATGGGTTTTAAGACCCTCATCATAGCTGTCTGAAACCCAGTCTTCTCCTAGCAGCTTTCAGATGAGGATGTAGAACTCTCAGTTCCTCCTGTACCATGCCTGCCTGGATGCTGTCTTGCTTCCACCTTGATGATAATGGACTGAACCCCTCAACCTGTAAGCCAGCCCTAATGAAATGTTGTCCTTATAAGAGTTGCCTAGGTCATGGTGTCTGTTCACAGCAGTGTAACCTTAACTAAGAAAACAATTAAACTCTTTTTACATATACAACACACATACAACACACACGTGCACATACATATACATTTAAAGTGGATACATTCTATTGAGATGGGGTCTTTCCCCTTACACAACAGAGGCTGGGTAGTCCAGTGATAGCTGCCTGCAAGCTGGAGAGGCTGAGCACTGAGTAGTTTGCTCAGTCCACGAAGCTGGATACTACAGTATCAATCTGGATACTACAGTATCAATCTGGTACTGAAGGCCTGGTACATCCTTGGAGAATTGCTAGTGTCTCTCATGCTAAAATTCCAAAGAAGCTGGTCCCTGATGTCACTGAAGATGGCAACAGCAGCTACAATGGACTCCCTAGAGAAGTGGAGGTGGGACACAGGTAAGATGCTCTTTTCTTGGACCGCTTTATGTCTGGGCCACCCATTCTGGCTCTGAGGTAGGTTACTTCCCTTTAGTTAAGCTTTCACAGACATGTCCAGAGACATGCCTCTTTCTTGATTTCAGACTCACCAAGGTTATAGTCAAGATTAACTATCACAGTCTTGGTCTCCAAACTAAACTGCTCTAGGAAGTGGGTTTAATGGTGGCATCTAAAAATGACTGACCATGGCCCCATCCTTAGAACCAGAGAATAAACCACAGAGGTTTAAGAAAGAAGAAGAGAGGGCAGAGAGACACAGCAGATACAGAAGTGAAGTTGGGGATGTGGGCTTGAGTAATGATGATATAAACTACCCAAGATGGCTAGCAAGCAATGGGAGTGGTTTCTCTGGGAGCTTTATTTGACTTTAGAGTTCTGGCCCCTGGACTGTCCAAGAGAAAAAGAAAATCACAGTGGGAAGCTATCCTTTCTATAATAATGTTACAGTACACTCAGGAAATAAATTTGCCTTTGATGGGCTGAGCTGGGTATAACAGCTCCTTGTTAATAATAACATAATAACTGTCATAAAGGCTAGTACTTATCGAACACGCGCTCTTTGCCAAGCACCACACGAGGCATGCTAATGCATTATCTTCATCAACTGCACGGAAACTTCATTAGGCAGGCGTCACTGTAGGGGACAGAGCTGAGTCTAGGCTATGCAGCTAGTGATGGGAGGAACTGAGAGGAGACGCAGGGTATTTCTGACCTTCCTCTCATGAATCATGGGTAATATCCAACACGACTGTAAGGGCAGGCCATTCCATTGGGAGGAATAGTCAGAGAGCAGTGGGCCAGAGCAGCATCTGGCAGACAGAGCCCTGCAGTTTGGAGGGCATGTTGGTAGTTCCATGAGAAGGTGCTGGGCTTAGATACAATTGCCGTTTTCTTCCCGCAGGTTCAGTTTCCTGTTAGTTGTACGCATCTGGGGGTAAGGTCCATAAACTAAATTCACATAGCTAACAGAGGTCAAAGGAGGAGGGGTCATGTAGAAGTCGATTCCACACCAAGCTCACTTAGGGACAATCAGAAGCCTCACGAGATTTTAGAGCTTTGCTTCCTTGACACCAATTGCACCAGGCTGGGCTCCCGTGGAGTCTATGCATTTGTGGATAAGTCCTAGGGATGAGGAACTTGCATTAGATGCAGAAGAAACAGGTTAACAGACAACCTTTAATTCTTATTCTGAGTATTGAAAGATCAGTCAGAGACAGTCATTGTTTCCTCTAGACCACAGCTAAGGGTACTGACAAGGGACAAAATGACAAAAGGGTAGGGCTGAACACTTGCTGAGCATTTTATGCAGGCTGGGCGTTTCACAAGTTACTTAACTCAGACTTCAAAGTAACCTTGGGATGGAATTTTTCTTTTCTGTCTTTTTTTGTGGAGATCATAGAAGTCATTCAGTCATTTTACCCAACAAATGTGGCTGGTAAAATGGCAGAACCAAGATTCCACAGTCAATTGTTTTTCTAAACCATCTACAATAAACTATCAATATAATAATAATGAAAAACCCAATATGACCATCACTGGAATAAAAAGGATGTGTTGGAAATATCTGAATGAAATACAACTTGTACAATTGGGCGTGAACACCTAAGAAATATTTTTCTGTGCTACTTTAAATGCATAAAAGAGCTCTGAGCCTAAGTATTAGCAAAGTAACATTCTTCCGCCTATTGGAGGATCAACTGGCAGGGGCCATGGAGAACAGCAGACTATTCTGCAGTCATTCCTCAGGGAGATGAGCTTTGTAGTGAGCTTGCTGCTAACTCTACAGGCTTGTGGCAGAAAGGGCATGGAGTTGCAGAGGCCCACAGTGGGCGTGAAGGCATTAGCAAAGGAATAACAGCAAGGCTACCCAGAGGCTCACAGATACTCTTTTTTTTTTTTTTTTTTTTTTTTTTTTTTTTTTTTTTCGAGCTGGGGACCAACCCAGGGCCTTGCGCTTCCTAGGCAAGCGCTCTACCACTGAGTTAAATCCCCAACCCCACAGATACTCTTTTTTTGCATAACCTCCCCATCTTGTGGCTCTTAGTGCGGTCAAGTTCGCAGTGTGGTTTATAGTTTAAGGCATATTCTCTGTTGTATGCTTCTTGCAAGTCTAGAAAGAATTGAAGATGGAGATCAAGAATAAGTATTTGTGAACATCTACAGCAAGACTCAACAACTGTGGCAACTTTCACTATATTCTAGTTACAGCACAGTGGGAATTAAAGTGTACAGGACGGTTTGAGGAGATCACATGCTAGCATTAGAATAATCTTCCTAATCTGAAAATCTGGTTTTCCATGCAGCCTAAATCCTTTCAACCTGAGCTCTGGGTGCACATTATAATTCGTGATGTAGGTCCCACTGAGATCTCCTCAGGGGCCCCAGTCACCTTTCCTGCATATGTGAATTGTTTAGTGTGTGCTTTTGTTTATTTCTACATTTTCTTGGGGAATAAACTATCCTTTTTGGTCAAGTCAGGCAGGTCCTTGGATGATCCAGTCTCTGTCTCTCTAGTGTCCTCTTCCCATTTTTCTTACACAACTCTGACTTGCCTGGAAAGTCTGTGATGCCAACTCTTGTCTTTGCCTGATGTGCTCTCTGTCAGCCCTGAGGCCTCAGCTCAAGGGTCACTTCCTGTTGAGGCTTCCCAGGGCCTTATTCTGCTCTCGTGACTCATTACACACACGGCTCTGGTGGTAGCACCATTTTTCCATTCCCATCCCATTTACCCGGCCTGAAAGCACCATGCTTTATGACGCAAACTGGCTTTGAGTCTTCTCCATGATGCCTGGCCCCACCACAAATAGAGTTTGCTATTTCCTCTGTGGCATGTTGTTGTTGTTATACATTTTTTTCTTATACATTGGCCATATCCAGTGCATTCGTAACATGACATTACTGAATTTCTACTAAGTCCGGGTGTGTAGTTCAGACGATGGAGTGCTCGCCTACCATGCATGAAGCCTAGGGCTTGATCTCAGGGCCCTACTAAAACTAAGTAGAGCGGTTCATGCCTGTAACTACAGCACTTAGGACGTGGAAGCAGGAAGATAAGACATTCACGGTCATCTTTGGCTACAAATTCAAGTCTAGCTCCTGTCTGTGCTAGGTGCTGGAGAAAGGGCCGTGACCCCAAAGGATGAGTGAGCTCACATTTTAAAGAAAGAGATGAAACCTAGCCAACCAATAAAGGAACTCGACACACACAATCATGAAGGAACAAGATCAGCAGTGCAGGATGAAGACTGCATTGGGTTGGAGAGAGCTGGTTAAGGGATCAAGGATGCCCCAGAGGCAATGCTGTGCTGGACCGGTGAGAAGCCAGATGCTGTAACAACAGGGACAACTGTGTTCTATGTAGAAGAAGGGCAAGAGCACAAAGGCTCAGGTAGGAGCACAGAAGCATGTTTCAGAAGTGTAGGAAGGCCAATTAGTGGGAGCTGTGGAAATAAGAAGAGAGAGGGAGACCCGAGACCAGCTAGGATTTCACAGGCTATTGCAACATGAGCTTTCTTTATTATTATTATTATTATTATTATTATTATTATTATTATTATTATTATTATTATTTTACTTATTCACTTTACATCCTGCTCCCTGCTCCCTCCCAGTCATCCCCTTCCACAGCCCTAACCCCATCCTCCTGCCTGGGTCTTCTTCCACCCTGGCACTTCAAGTCTCTGTGGGGCTAGGTACATCCTCTCTCACCGAGGCCAGACAAGGCAGCCCAGCTAGATGAACATATCCCATGTATGGGCAACAGCTTTTGGGATACCTCCCCCCAGCCCCTGCTCCACTTGTTTGGGGCCCTCAGAACCCACATGAAGACCAAGTTGTCCGTGCGCTACATACGTGCAGGGAGGCCTAGGTACGTTCTTTGGTTGGCGGTTCAGTTTCTGAGAGCCTCAAGGGTCCTGGTTAGTTGGCTCTGTTGGTCCTCCTGTGGAGTTCCTTAAATTTAAACACACGGGGATGTACAGGAAGAGTTAAGCAAAGGAGGCTTATACCCTCCAAAAGCTGTTCTGGTCAGTAGGACGGAGCAAGACTGAAGCACCATGTGAAAGGTCATGGCAGTGCCCAGGTGAGAGGGGCCTGGATGAGGGTGGCAGCACCAGAGAGGGAGAGAAAGGATTTGGGTTGTGCCTGAGAACATTCAAGGGAATGGGTGATGACTTAAAAGTCATATTGATCCTATAACATGCGATAACACATGTAGCACATGATATTATACCACAGTGGGATGTCAGGGTTCTTCTCAACCCTGAATTTGAAACTTATCCAATGGTTCAAATGGAAAATACCCTCTTTAGTGGGGAAATTTCCACTAGGAAACAGAGTAGTCTGTTTCTGGGCCAGCAAGACTGGAGATACAGCATTGGAAACTGTATCTCCAGGCAAATTGTGATTCAGCACAACAGATGCTAGACATTCTTGGTAGAAGCTGGTCCTGATTCTAAATGCAAGACAGACACCCCCATGTACTGTCCCAGATTCTGTCTAGTTGTGAAGAATTTCCTCTCAATAGAAACATCCCATCCTGGAGGGAGGTTAAGGCTCAGGAAAGAAACAACCTTGTACATCTCAGGAAGCACTTAAAGAACTTAAAGACCCACAAGGCCCCTCAAGATTATTGTCTTTGTCAGGGTTTCTATTCCTGCACAAATGTCATGACCAAGAAGCAAGTTGGGGAGGAAAGGGTTTATTCAGCTTACACTTCCACATTGCTGTTCATCACCAAAGGAAGTCAGGACTGGAACTCAAGCAGGTCAGGAAGCAGGAGCTGATGCAGAGGCCATGGAGGGATGTTGCTTATTGACTTGCTTCCCCTCTTAAGCTTGCTCTCTTATAGAACCCAAGAGTCCCAGTCCAGAGACAGCACTACCCACAATGGGCTGGGTCCTCCCACCTTGATCACTGGTTGAGAAAATGCTTTACAGCTGGGTCTCATGGAGGCATTTCCTCAGCTGAGGCTCCTTTCTCTGTGATAACTTCCGCTTGTGTCAAGCCGACACACAAAACCAGCCAGTAAAGTTATGTAAGCAGTAAGGACCTGTGGTCTACTGGTCTGCCTGCAAGTCATGCACAGAGCTCCAGGGTTGCAGCTTTGGTGAGTCATCCCCCAGGCTGGGGTGGGATTTTCAGTAATGTATTTGAGTCATCCAAGGTCCTGTAAGTAGCCCTTTATGCATAGTCCTTAGGTAACCCAAGTTAGTGCATCTGTTTTGAGTTGAAGTCTGGTAGCACTGCTGTTTTGCCTTGTCTGCTGTGAGTAGATATTGGTTTGTATCTCCCAAGGAAAAATGAACACACTCTATCCTTATCCCCTGCCGGCTGCAGAGCCAACATGAAGCCCTATTGCGCTTTGCAGTTCTGTACTACTTGGACCAAACAGAGCCCCACAGAAGGCAGAGCAACAGGTCTCTGCATAGAGAGGCCGTGTAGCCAGGGACCCCCTTCTCTGCTCCTGTTTTCTTCCAGAACTTCTTGGAGTTTGGCAAGTCTAGATTTGAATGAGCAGGACCCCAGGGCCAAGGATGAACTTTCAGGGCCCACATTCCACACATCTGTGCTGAATTCATTCACTAACGACCAGGCCCACAGCAGGGGAATCTGAGGGCACTCACACTCCATCTTCCTGGACTCCATATGCCCGCCCACTGGTTTAGCAGCTTCAAAACTGTCAACCACTCTAGGATGTGTGGTGGGGGATGGAAGGGAAGAAGGTTCAGCTGATGATACTGGGAAGGGACAGCATGACAGAGGATGGTTTTTCTCCTGGAATGATGTTTATAAGAGCTTCCCTCATCAGAATTCATTAGCATCACATTCACCCTGGAGGACGTGTGCAGAATGCTGGTGCGTGCTGATCGCCTCACATATACTGCACACCTGTTAGTGGCTAGATCTGGATGAGGACCGGACAGAGCTAAGTGAGATTCAGTGAGGGCCTGGGAAAGGGTCAGTCATCCAATTGGCATCTCACTAGCTGAGGCAGATCTAGAGAAAATCGGTGTAATACAGGCAGTAGAGAGTGGAACCTTGAATAATTAGTGTGAACAAAAGACTGTCATGATACTGTCAGTGTGACAGGTATCAGAGTCAAGGGGATTCACTATGTCATCCATTGATGTGTTTCTCTTGGGAAAAGTAGCATGACTTTTCTATGCCTCAGTTTCCCTGTCTGTGACACAGAATCATATGTTATCCCCAGAGCCTTCTAGTGAAAAATAAATGAGATGAAACAGCCGATAACCTGATGTATAATAGGTGCTCAAAGTATGAGAAAATATTAATATAGATCCTAGCGTTGACATTTTTCCTGTAAGTTTTCCCTCTTTTGATAAAAGTATTGTTCTGTGGACTTAGACTCCCTAGGAAGCAGGAAGTTCTGGTGTGTCTGTGCTTCAATATGGCAGAGAAATGTAATGTGCACTGTGCTAGAAACGGCTTAAGATACTCAGCTTAGGGGAGAATATTAAGATTCCACCAAAGTAAGGGATAGAAGGAAAGCAGCTTATTTGGATGTGGCATACAGGAGACTTGGGCTGCAACAGGAGACTCGGGCTGCATGTGGGAGAATCAGCCTGCAACACAGAATCAGGTTTCTTGCAGGAGAATCAGGCTATAGCAGAGAATCAGCCTATAATGGGAGAATCGGGCTGCCACAAGAGAATCTGGATGCACGCAGGCGATCCTGGCTTCCTATTTGTTTTGTAACAGTTCTTTGGATAAATAGGAGGTTAGGTGTAGGAGGAAGAGCCTGTAAATATTTAGGAGGACATGGCTTTCCCTTTCTGAAAAGGTCCAGCAGCCATTTACAGGGTTCAGGTATTCTGAGAGGAAAGACTTTATTCCAGGTTTTAGGGCTTTGACACTGGCTTTTGTAGGCCAGTCAATTCGATTTCTACTGACAGTTGACTCACTGGGCCTTACACTAACTCTGTTGTTTCCTTAGTGCTTTAGCGTACAATGGAATAAATGGGCTTAGCCCCCAGCAGAGCCTTATCTGAGGACTTGTAACAAAAGGATGTTATATTGAAGCTCCCAGAGCTGCCCTCCCCATCTCCCCACCCCCATCTCCCCCACCTGCCTCACCCCACGCTTCCTGAGTGGACTATAAGGATTTATGGCATCATCAGAGCCTGTGAAACACACAAGGATGGTTATCCTTCACCATCTTGGCACAGACTATCACAAGCCTGATTGGGAAGACATTCCTATTGCACTGGTTCAAGCTGTTATTTATAACCTGAAATGGATCAATCAGCAGGGATTCTGGTCTCTGGGGGTGGGGGCAGCTACTTATTAAGAACATGTGTATTTATCAGCTCTAATGAAAAGACTGATCATGAAGACAGAACAGTCTCCCTTCCTTGTTTCATTCCAAGGTCATATTCAATGCTCTTCCTTGGTCATGCCCTAGTGCATAGGAGACGTGGCCATCTCTTCTCACCATCAGAAGGGATTTTACTTTAGTTTGTCACATCGATGACATGTTGGATAGTCTGGAAAGTGGAGGAGCCTATCTACTTACACCTTGATAAGAAGCATCAGAGGATCCTGACACCTGAGGCAAGTTCTTGAGTGTCAGTGGCGTATTCCTTCCCACATGGTATCTTAGTCTACAATAAAGATGCTTACGTAGCAAGGACCTGCATGATCTGATCTTAGGCTTCTGCTCAGGCCCAGGGACAAACCAAGGGCTATTGAGCTGAGGTTTGTGTGTCCCTGGTTGGTGGTCCTATGAGGTTTCATAGAATTTCCAAGCCTTTCATCATTAGTTTAATACACAGTAAATTGTGGCAACTGCTTAAAAGAGCTGACAACCAGAGCTGCATAAGTTGTACTGGGCCATTGAGGGGACTTCTTTTCTCTTTAAATATTATCTAATCTGGGTGGACTTTTAGATCACCAGATCAGTAAATTTGGGAAACTCAAACACAATAATCCAAAGACACATTCTCTATCAGTGTTAATTTGCCTTCAGGATTGATAAGTTATTCTCCACCAGTGAAATGAGTCAATTCAAGCCACACTAGAGTATATAAAAGCAGGATTACTAGGAAGCAACTCTTAGGGGTCCACCTGTCAGGAGGAATAAGGCCAGGGAAGTTGCCATGGGAAGGAAGACTCAAGGAGGGGGAAGAGAAAGAGAGAAAGAGCATGCATGCACACAAAGGAAGAGAGGAGGAGAGAGAGAGGAGAGAGGAGAGAGGAGACAGAGAGGAGAGAGGAGAGAAGAGACAGAGAGGAGAGAGAGAGGAGAGAGAGAGACAAGGAGAGAGAGACAAGAGAGAGAGACAAGGAGAAAGAGAGACAAGGAGAGAGAGACAAGGAGAGAGAGAGACAAGGAGAGAGAGAGACAAGGAGAGAGAGAGACAAGGAGAGAGAGAGACAAGGAGAGAGAGAGACAAGGAGAGAGAGAGACAAGGAGAGAGAGAGACAAGGAGAGAGAGAGACAAGGAGAGAGAGAGAGAGAGAGAGAGAGAGAGAGAGAGAGAGAGAGAGAGAGAGAGGAAGAGGAAGAGGAAGAGGTCTGGATTATATGGGAAAGAGCCTCTGGGGAGGGAAAGCCCAGCCCCTGGACTGGAAAGTTCTGGGTAGAGGGCAGAGTATGTCAGGTAAAGACTGAGGGATGCTGGGAGAACCTGCAGGCCAGTCCACTTTGGTATGTCAAGTATACACCTTTAGCTGTTTGTCCTGGATCTAAATCCCAACAAGTATGCCTAGCAAAGTCAAGTCAATCTGGTTAGGAGCTCGTATTTGCAGCAAGGGAGATCCGAGTTCAAATCCGAGTAGCCCACTGTATTAGCTCCCTATTGCCACCACAACAAGCTATCAACAAACTTGGCTTGGGATGATAGACATTCATCTCTATACAGTTCTATAGCTCAGCAGTATAGCATTGATCTCATGGGGCTAAAACTCAAGTGTTGGAAGTGTTCCTCATGGAGACTCCAAAGGAACTTCTTTTCTTGGCCCCACCAGCTACCAGAGGCTGCTCTCTGTATAAACTGATGACATGATTGGTCCATGGTGTGATTAAGAGGAAGGTTTTATTATAGATACAGGGAGGGAACAGCTAAGGGCATCTGAAAGAATCGAGAATATAGAGAGGGTAGTAGTCTGACCGTGGCCAACAGAGACCTGGCCAGGAGAGAAGCAGGAGCAGGGGTGTGATGGGGAGAGACAAACACAGAGAGGACCAAGAAATGACAAAGACAGAACATGGCAGGACTGGCAGGAGAATAGGAAGACGTGAGTTACTGCAGGGAAGGAAGCTCCTGAGCTGGCAGTAGTTTGGGGTGTCAGGGGGAGGCAAGAAGAGCTGAGAAAATCCAGGATGCCTGCTGAAATATAGACAGGTACTTGTGATACTGAGGGAGGCTGGAGGCCAGCATGTGCTTCAGTATGCTAATAGGTGCCATGGACAGCCATTTGCCCCTTCAGCAAGTGATCAGGGAAGTAGATCCTTTGGTAGAGAGGAATCAGCTTCACGAGTTCTTGGGAATGCTGGCTTTTGTCTAATAGCCAGAATTTAGGAAAATGGAGTTTCCTTTGGCTTTGAACCCACTCCCTGGAGTCACAGCCCTTTCAAAGACGGCATTGCCACACAGATATTCTTTCACATCTGCATCTCCTGCGTCCATGTGTGAGGACATGGTTGCTTACCCCGGAGGCACTATGATTATCTGGAGCATTCTTCTGAGTGTGTGGTCAGATGATTAGCAACTTTATTCCTATCTTCAATCTTCCCCTTAGCCTTGGAATCAAATTTAGCTTCTTACAGCCTCGGGTCTCCAGTGGGAGGTATTACCTTGCTTACCACATGCACTCAATAGGTGTGTTACTTTAAGGAAGCAACTAAAGGCTTTAATCCTAAAGCCCTTATTTTGTAAAATAGGAATAATACAGGACAATTCATGAAGTGAGGTAAGAGTTACTTGAACTGAGTATCTCACAAATGCAGCCGTCTCTAACGCATATTGAACCATCCCTGTAGTATCCTCTTCAATCTTGTAAATAAGCAAGCACTGACCCAGAATTCCCACAACTGCGCTGTAGACCATGATGACCTTAGATGATGCTTCCAGACATCTCAGCTAGCAACAGAGGCAGAAAAGCCTCTGTTTCCATACCTCTACTGCCTGCTGTTTTTTATCCTTAGAGAGAGAGAGAGAGAGAGAGAGAGAGAGAGAGAGAGAGAGAGCGAGCAAGAGAGCACAAGCGCACAATATCCTCACCCCTCCCCAAATTAACCAAGTGATGAGTGATGACTGAGGTGTATCAGAGACGTACCCCAGTGCCTGGCTCACAAGCTGATAAGAAGTAGCTATTGTTGGTGCATCATCAGAGTTACCTGGAAAGTGACTCTGGTTAGTCAATGTGATGATGTTGGGCTACACTAGCATTTCTGCTTCAGCTGGTATGGTATGGAGTAGGGCATTTGCAACATGTTCTTCCCATGAAGCTCTGTGGACCCAGTCAGAATGGAAACACAGCAAGTCAGCGTTTACACGGGGAGGACGCTGTTAGCTTAGAGTATGGATTTGAGAACCACTGAGCTTGTTCTTAAATGAAAAGTGAGAAGGATAACTGGATCTATTTGGATCCTTCCAGAATAATTCTCCCCCTCCTCCTCCTCCTCCCTCCTCCTCCTCCTCCTCCTCCTCCTCCTCCTCCTCCTCCTCCTCCTCCTCTTCCTCTTCTCTTCCTCTTCCTCTTCCTCCTCTTCCTCCTCCTCCTCCTCTTCCTTTTCCTTCTTCTCTTCCTCCTCCTCCTCTTCTGATTTTTCAAGACAGAGTTTCTCTGTGTAGCCCTAGTTGTCCTGGAACGTGCTCTGCAGACTAGGCTGGTCTTAAGCTCAGAAATCCACCTGCCTCTGCCATCCAAGTGCTGAGATTAAAGGTGTGCACCACCCACTTGACTTGTGAGTTTTTCTTTTAAAGAGAGTATTTGTTGTTTCAGTTATCTGGTTAAGTGTGGTGGCCTCTGTTACTGAACCTTCTGCCACAAGACTGAAATTGAAGATGCCTGTAAGACACACTTAGAAGCATAGTTCTAACCTTGTTGAGGAAGCGGTTCCTTGTCCTTGGTTGTAACCTTCTGCCTTCCCAGGATCAGGCACGACTTCATAGATAGGCTCAGATATTTTCCCAAGGCAGAGTCAAGGCTACAGCTGACGTTCTGGGGTAACTTGACACTAGTTTCTAGTAGACACCTTGAAGAATAGATTTATCTCCCACGGTGGCTACTGGCAGGACAGAATGGCCCTTACTTAGTATGTGAAGCTCCAGGCATTACTGAGGGCTAGGCCACCAGCATTGGCCATTGGCAGGAGCTTGAGTCCCTCTGGGTGACAGGCTTCCTCCAACAGCACAGCATTTGACAGCTGCTTGTCAGCCCAGCATCAGGTTTCAACGTTCTTCTGACTTTCCATGCCTTTGTGACCTCTGGTCCCAGGTTCATCACAGGTTAGCTTGTCATTTCTGGGGAGACTGACTGTCTTGCTTGCACGCCCTTCCCCCATCCACCCACCCTTTTGGCCTGTGAGCTAATCAGCTCTCAAGGACTGTGGTGTTTTTCCATAAACCTCTTCAGTGCCATTTTAATGCACTTTAGAGACAGCTGAAGAGAGCTGTGGGAGGCGCCAGCCATTTCAGGGGTGAGGAAGATTTCCATCAGGATGAAGCAGAGCTGTGAAAGTAAACACCCTCTACCTTGAGGCAGGTCCCTGGGGTCCGGGGCACAGTCTATGATCAATTAGGACATAGGGCTGTGCATATAGTAGGATTCTGTTCTGCACAGTCACAGATAAGCTCTTCTCCGTTTCTCCAGCCAAAACAAAACAAAACAAAACAGGGCCAGAGTTTGCAAGGACTAAATAGCATAGGACACAAACAAGTTTGAGTTCCTGTTGGCGTGTTGGGGCAGCTGCATGACGTTCATTGTCATGGCCACTCTTCTTTACAACCTGAGAAATTAAGTCCTGGGAAAATGAAAAGGCCTTCAGCAGGTCAAATAATCTGTTGGTCGTAAATGTAAGAACAGAGCTCAGGTTATTCAATATTATGATTTCAATATATTTTCATTCTCTTAAGAAGAGAAGCTATGGAAACCAGGTGACTTCAAATCTTGAACCCATTATCCATCTGCTCTGAGGCCTTGGGCATCACTTAGAATTTCTGTGATTCAGTTTCCTCAGATGCAGAATGGAGTAGAGACATCTGTGGGAAGTTGCATGTGGTCATGGTATGAGATTTAGGGCTCACACATACATGTTTAATGTCTTTCCCTTTTCCATAGTAAATGCTCTGGATTATTTGAACGGCCATTTTTGGAAGCACTTTGAGTATCACAGTGATGATTTGGCTATGGAGATTTATCTCCTCCCCGCCCCCGTCCCCCCTGGGAGCTAAGGTTTGGCATTAGATGAACTTCAAGGTTTCTCCAGCTCTAAAATTTTGTTGGTTTGTTTGTTTGCAAGGCTAGGGATAAAGCCCAAGTCCTCTGAATGCTATAAAAATGCTCAGTCACTAAGTTTCATTTCCAGACCACAGCTCAAAAACCTCTATGACTGCAAATGACTTTCAGAACCTGTCTTTAGTTGCTTCCCTGAGCTAGTACTCTGGAAATTAGCCCTAGGACTTTTGGAGCCTGACCAAGGTCGTTCCAGGTATAATACATTCTGATCTCGATGGAGCAACTCATAGTAGGTGATATTAGTGCACTGCTGTTGTGTGGTGGGGTGGATTCCTTTAACCTCTCAAGGACAGGGACTGACCTGAGTCACCATAGTGTCCCAATCCTCCATACAGGGCCTAGCATGTGAAAGTGGTGGCTTCTATCTGCTTGAGGGAAGACGCTCGGGGTTTATCCATGGTTTTTCTTACAGCCACTTGCCTTCCAGGTATTAAATGGGGAATCAGTGAAATGACCTTTGTCCTTGAGGCGGTAACTAAATGGACAAGCAGGAAAGGTGGCCATATATCTGATGAAGTGGACTGAGCTGTGACACATCAGCATAAATAGTCATGTCTCCTCTGAGAGCCATACCAGGCACAAGTTAACTAGAACGTTCTGCCCCTAAGAGGGAGGGAGGGAGGGAGTGAGGGAGGGAGGGAGGGAGAGAAGGAGGGAGAGAGAGAGGAGAGGGGTAGGCAGGACCCAGGAGCATGACACGAGTGAGGTTTATAAATAGGGACATAGAAGCTAGGGGGAGAAGCCAAGTGAGGCAAAGGAGAACGGGCAAGTCTCAGAGAGACCATTCTAAGATGCAAACAGCTGAGCAGACCGAAGCCAGGGTTCTTGGAGGGGCGCTATGTAACCGTTCCCCACATGAGGCTGGAAGAACCAAATGGAAGCTGCAGAGAGAAGCGTCAGCAGGAGGGAAACACACTGATCCGGGTTCGTTCTCTATCCAGCCAGCATGCTAACTCTATGCTTCATGGGCACCGGCACTAAGTGTAGGTCACACCACCACAATTAAGGCTCCTTCTGTATATCAGGAAGGGACACACATGTGCCTCACCACAATGTCATGTATTCTCATGCTTTTCCCCATGAATGGACACCGTTTCTTCACCCCGACCACTTCTGTTCCTCCTTGAGAACATAACATCCCGTTTTCATGCCATTTGCTCTCCATCCCAATCTCACTCTGGATATGAAATGTCTGTGTCTGTTTTCCCTACCCTGAGCCCAGTGACAGAGTGAGGGCCATCTGCAGTCACAGCCATCAGAGCTTGTCCCTGGTGTTCCTCCGCAGGAGCTGGTAAGAGAAAGGTCATTTCCCCCTGAGAGTGAAGTTCTGTCCAGTTGACAGTTGAAGTGTCATCTAGATGAGTTTCTTGACTCAGAAATACAGGCAGTGGGGTGGGGGCTGGGGGGTTAAAAGTGGCAGCCAGGGCGAGGCAGACACGTCAGAGTTGTGTGCCACAGGACTCTAGGGACAGAAGTGGGGGGGCAAAGGAATCAAAGGTGGCTTCTCGGCTTGGAAAAGTGAGGACAGGAATCCCCACAGCTGGGCTGACTTTGTGGGACAGAGAGCTGCACCTGTTGGGTGCTGGAGCCTCTGGGCGGAGGAAGAAGAAACGATTCACAGGTAGATTTCTGTTAGGGGAAAATCTTTCTGATTTTATTTAGAAACACACACACACACACATATGTATACACACATATACATAAACACACACATACACACATACACATAGACACACAGAGACATACACATATACACACACATACACACATACAGGCACATATATACCCTCTCCCACATATATACACAGACACACACATATATATACACACACAGGCACACACACATATACATACATGCATATATACACACAGACACACAGAGAGACACACACATACACACACATACATGTATACATACACACACATATACACACAGACACACACAGATGCACACACAGAGATACACACAGAGGCACACACATATACATACATGGACACAACACACATACACACAGAGACACAGACACACACAGATATACACACATGCAGGCACATACACACACACATATACATATACACGGACACACATAAACACGGACACACATAGATACACACATACACACACACACACACACACACACACACACACATGCGCGCGCGCAGGAACACAGGATCCTCAACAAATAGCTCCAGCCAATTAGAGCCTAGAAAATTACTCCATTTTTGTAATAATTAGAGTTCTTTTCAGTGGCTTCGAGATTTACGGTAACAAGAAAAATTCTCTCTGATACTGGCCTTCCATTCATGGCAGTCTGAAGGTATAGCTCCTTTCAAACAGAACTAATTAGTATAGCGGTGCACAAATCTGACAAGCATCTTGGAGATATGGACAGTGATTGAAGGAAAGAGGGGTGGGCGGATGACAGAGAGCAAGGCATAAACCCCAAGAACGGAGTGGTTTCTGCTGACAAATGTTGCTGTTTGCTCACCTTGGCCTCCCAAACTGGTTTATTGGGAAGGTAATGTTTTCTGGGGGTGAGGTTTCATTGCTTAGGAAAGGAGAGAGGCATTTATCTGTCATTCTCTGGTCCTCTGGAAGTGGAGAGGAAAGTGTGGTATGTCAGTGGGGGGGAAAGGAGCCTGCAGAGGACAGGAATCACCCACACTGCATCGTCAGGAGACTCAGCCCCTGGCTTGCTTGTCCAGACCTGTGGGTTTATTTCCGTACTGGGAGGAGACACAAAAGGTCAGTGACAGGTTCTTCTCTGAAGTTACTATGTGGAAAAATCACAGCACTATAAGCCCAAGTGTTGAGGGATAAGAAGCTATTCAGGTATACTCCGGAAAAGAGCCATGGACGTCAGGGATTTGTACTGAGTGACAGTCACAGTCACTTGCTGGGGTCTTCGCTGTTTGGGAAGAGAGGCGATCACTTGTGGAACCTGAGTTTTGCTGTTAGAACAGAGTGCACAAGCTGTCCTGCGAATACAGCCCAGAAGTTAGGGTCTAAAAACTTGAAGTTAATAAAAACTTTCTGGCCTGTTTTTGCTGTGACATTAGCTCACATTTGTAGAAAGTACTTAGAATAGAACTGGACGCATATGAAACATTACATAAATGTTAATTTCTCACAGTTCTTGTTTTATTGTTATTCTTTTTGTCCTCACCCTGGGAGGCAAATAAGGCAGGCAGTGGCCAAAATTAGCCATTTTACACATAATGGAAAGTAACTCAGAGAAATTAACTTGCTTAATTCATGCAGGAAAACAAACAGCAGATGCAGAGTCAGCCAGATCTTGTAACACCTGTCCTCACGCATGACTTCATTTGGCACCTGATAGCCCTCATGGTCACATAGGACAGTGTTCATGAGCAAGGCTCCTTGTGTGTGGCTGGGAGGGGTTGGTGAACATGGTCTCAAGGGAATTTGTTGTTGTTGTTTTCAAAACAGGGTTTCTCTGTGAAGCCCTGCTTGTCCTAGAAATTGCTCTGAAGACCAGGCTAACCTTGAACTCACAGAGATTCAGCTGCCTCTGCCTCTCTGCCTCTCTCTCTGCCCCTCTGCCTCTCTGCCTCTCTGCCTCTCTCTCTGCCCCTCTGCCTCTCTCTCTGCCCCTCTCTCCTCTCTGCCTCTCTGCCCTTCTGCCCCTCTGCCTCTCTGCCTCTCTGCCCCTCTGCCCCTCTGCCTCTGCCTCTGCCTCTCTGCCTCTCTGCCTCTCTCTCTGCCTCTCTGCCTCTCTGCCTCTCTCTCTGCCTCTCTCCCTCTCTGCCTCTCTCTCTGCCTCTCTCTCTCTGCCTCTCTCTCTGCCTCTCTCTCTGCCTCTCTGCCTCTGCCTCTGCCTCCTGGGATCAAAGGTGTGCACCACCACCAACAGGCTGCCTTGAAGTTTTGATCCTTTGCCCACACTGCCAGAGTACTAGGATTTTAGGTGTGCCCCACCATTCCTGATCTATGCAGTACTGAGGACTGAATCCCAAGGCTCTGTGCACGTGTGCACTAGGCAAGCACTCTACCAGACCCACAAGTGGGTCTGAAACTAGATACAAATGTTTGCTCACTTTATAACCTGGAGCTGGTTTTGATAGAGGCCCTTTGTGATAGATTACAAGAATACATTTGTACCTCATCCCATGGGAAGAGTCTGCACGTGCACACCAGTGGTGCTTTGTTTGAGTTATATTAAACTAAATGTTATTCAGAAGGCAAGACTCAGTGGCCTTGGTGTAAACGAGTCCTCCTCCTGCAACAACAGCAATAAGGGAAATGGAATCTCAGACAAACCCACAAGACCACAGTATGAAATACACGCCCTTTCTACCAAAACCTCCCAGCCATTACTCCAAAACCTCTTCCATCTCAAAGCACTTTTTGTGTCTGTTCGCCCCAACCCCCAGGCACTTCTGAGACTTGGCTGTCAAAGCCAACTATGAATTAGACCAGATTGTGAAGCTGGACTTCACAATGATGAGAGACAGTTACTACCTGTGTTAAAAAGTTAGTACGTCCTGCTTGGAACTCAATTTGGGTAGCAGCGTTTTTTGCAAAAAAGAAATGGCCTTTCCAGGTAATTGCTTTGTCTGTGCATTTCTTTGTATGACACCAAGAGCATTCTTTCCAACTGGAGGGGTTAAACTGAACATGGTGTTGTCGTATTGTGTTTGTGTCTGGGGGCAATTTTGTCCACTGTCCATTCTTTTATCATAAGAATGCACGTTTTGTGTAACCAAAGGGTTGTTCTTGGAAATCATTCTGCTTTACCATCTTTGCCCCTCCAAACTTTTGTAGCAAATAATCTTTTAGTCAAAGATTTGGAAATACTTTTTTTGCCAGGATAGACTGAAAAATAGAATTTCTGGGTCAAAAACTGTATAATTGTTCCCCTCAAGCTATGAGATTTGTTGACGAACCATTCTTTTGTTTACCTCTTAGTGAACACTTGTGCAAATTTCTTGGCACCAAGGGCAGTTTTAAATGCTTATTTTATGTCTGTGTGTAGTGTTTGCCTGAAAGTCTCTATCTATGTGCCAATGCCTGTAGAGACAGAAGATGTGAAAGGGCTTTGGATCCCATGGGACTGGAGCTGCAGAAGGTTTTTAATTGCCATGTGATGCCGGGAACTGAAGACAGGTCCTCTGTAGGGGTTCTTAATTCTGAGCCATCTCTCCACACCCCCCTCATCATTTTCCATCTATTCATGCATAGTATTGTATTTCTGAAAAGTTTAAGATTAAGTTGCAGAAACTATTCTCTTACCCTGCACATTTCAGCATATACTTCCTAAAACAAAGACAATTCTATAACAGAATCATAGCATGTTAGTAATCTGTGAAACTTATAAAATTATTTATAATTAATTATTAAGTATTAATAATTAATCTGTGTATCTGTGATATCACAGATATGATATGACAGATATCATATCTATCATCTATCATATTTATTGTATATCATCTACATATCAATCATTGATTCTAGCATATTTTCACTAGTTCTAACACCACTTCCTTAAGAATAAGTAAGTCTTGAACCATATGTTGGCCTCAGCTGACTCATGCCTCTGGGTTCCTTGAGTTTTGAATAGCTCTGGTTTTTACTGTTTGCGACACCGACTTTTCTGGAGAGTATGGGTCATTTAGCATAATGTCTTATTGTGAAATGGCTTTGGCTGGCATTTCCCCATGATTAGATTCAGGTTATAGATTTCTGGCAGAAATACAACAGGAGTACGTTGTATTCTTTTTGGCCAACGACCTTATGAGGTACATTATGCCTCTTGTGTTTCTGTGATGTTAACCTTGGTCAAGGTAGACCACTCTTCCCATTGGAAAAGCACATCTTCTCTTTGTAATTAAGGATTATTTTTAGTGGGACCTCTCTGAGACTATGTAAGTACATTCTTTTTTTTTTTTAAACTTTTTATTAGATATATTTCTTTACTTACATTTCAAATGTTATTCTGCTTCCTGGTTTCCTGTCCGTAAGCCCCATCCCCTCCCTTCCCCCTCCCCGACACAGGTATTCCCCCCATACATCCCCCTTACTGCCCCCCTCCATATTCCCCTGCACTTGGGGGGGGGTCCAACCTTGGCAGGACCAAGGGTTTCCTATTCCACTGGTGCCCCAACAAGGCTATTCTCTGCTACATATGCAGTTGGAGCCCTGGGTCAGTTCGTGTATAGTCTTTCGGTAGTGGTTTAGTCCCTTGAAGCTCTGGTTGGTTGGCATTGTTGTTCTTATGGGGTTACAAGCTCCTTCAACTCTTTCAATACTTCCTCTAATTCCCCCCAAGGAGGTCCTGTTCTCAGTTCAGTGGTTTGCTGCTAGCATTGACCTCTGTATTAAACATGCTCTGGATGTGTCTCTCAGGAGAGATCTATATCCAGTCCCTTTCAGCATGCAATTTTTTGCTTCATCAATCTTACCTAGTTTTGGTGGCTGATGCGCCACATGTGAGGCAGGCTCTGAATGGCTGTCCCTTGAGTCGCTGCTCTAAACTTTGCTTCTATATCTCCTCCTGTGGATATTTTCCCTCCTTTAAGAAGGAGTGGGAGCATCCACATTTTGGTCATCCTTCTTGAGCTTCCTGTGGTCTATGGATTGCATCTTGGGTAATTCCAGTTTTTTGGCTAATATCCACTTATCAATGAGTGCATACCAAGTGTGTTTTTCTGTGATTGAGTTACCTCACTCAGGATGATATTTTCTAGTTCATTCCATTTGCCTATGAATTTCATGAAGTCATTGTTTTTGATAGCTGAGTAGTATTCCGTTGTTTAGATGTACCACATTTTTTGAATCCATTCCTCTGTTGAAGGGCATCTGGGTTCTTTCCAGCTTCTGGCTATTATAAATAAGGCTGCTATGAACATGTTGGAGCATGGTCTTTGTTGTATGTTGGGGCATCTTTTGGGTTATGCCCAGGAGAGGTATAGCTGGATCCTCAGGTAGTAGAATGTCCAATTTTCTGAGGAACCACTAGACTGATTTCCAGAATGGTTGTACCAGTTTGCAATGCCACCAGCAATGGAGGAGTGTTCCTCTTTCTCCACATCCTCGCCAGCATCTGCTGTCACCTGAGTTTTTATCTTAGCCATTCTGACTGGTGTGAGGTGGAATCTCAGGGTTGTTTTGATTTGCATTTCTCTGATGACTAAGAATGTTGAACATTTCTTTAGGTGCTTCTCAGCCATTCGATATTCCTCAGCTAAGAATGTTTTGTTTAGCACTGTACCCCATTTTTAATAGGGTTATTTGGCTCTCTGGAGTCTAACTTCTTGAGTTCTTTGTATATTTTGGATATTAACCCTCTATCAGATGTAGGATTGGTAAAGATTTTTTCCCAATCTGTTGGTTACCGTTTTGTCCTAATGACAGTGTGTTTTGCCTTACAGAAGCTTTGCAGTTTTATGAGGTCCCATTTGTCAATTCTTGATCTTAGAGCATAAGCCACTGGTATTTTGTTCAGGAAAATTTCCCCAGTACCCATGTGTTCGAGACTCTTCCCCACTTTTTCTTCTATTAGTTTGAGTGTAACTGGTTCGATTTAGAGGTCATTGATCCACTTGGACTTAAGCTTTGTACAGGGTGATAAGAATGGATCGATTTGCATTCTTCTAGATGCTGACCTCTAGTTGAACCAGCACCATTTGTTGAAAATGCTATCTTTCTTCCATTGGATGGTTTTAGCTCCTTTGTCAAAGATCAAGTGACTATAGGTGTGTGGGTTCATTTCTGGGTCTTCAATTCTGTTCCACTGATCTGCCTATCTCTGTACCAATACCATACAGTTTTTATGACTATTGCTCTGTAATACTTTGAAGTCAGGGATGGTGATTCCCTCAGAAGTTCTTTTATTGTTGAGTATAGTTTTCACTATCCTGGGTGTTTTTTGTTATTCCAAATGAATTTGCAAATTGCTTTTTCTATTTCTATAAAGAATTGAGTAGGGTTTTTGATGGGGATTGCATTGAATCTATAGATTGTTCTTGGCAAAATGGCCATCTTTACTGTATTAATCCTGCCAATCCATGAGCATGGAAGATCTTTCCATCTTCTGAGGTCTTCCTCAATTTCTTTCCTCAGAGACTTGAAGTTCTTGTCATACAGATCTTTCACTTGCTTGGTTAAAGTCACACCAAGGTATTTTATATTATTTGGGACTATTGTGAAGGGTGTCATTTTCCTAATTTCTCAGCCTGTTTATTCTTTGAATAGAGGAAGGCTACTGATTTGTTTGAGTTAATTTTATACCCCGACACTTGGCTGAAGTTGTTTATCAGGTTAAGTAGTTCTCTGGTGGAACTTTTGGGGTCACTTAAGTACACTATCATATCATCTGCAAATAGTGATATTTTGATTTCTTCCCTTCCAATTTGTATCCCTTTGACCTTCTTTCGCTGTCTGATTGCTCTGGCTAGGACTTCGAGTACTATATTGAATAAGTAGGGAGAGAGTGGGCAGCCTTGTCTAGTCCCTGATTTTAGTGGGATTGCTTCAAGTTTCTCTCCATTTAGTTTGATGTTAACTACTGGTTTGCTGTATATTGATTTTACTATGTTTAGATATGGGCCTTGAATTCCTGATCTTTCCAGGACTTTTATCATGAAGGGGTGTTGAATTTTGTCAAATGTTTTCTCAGCATCTAATGAAATGATTGTGTGGTTCTTTGAGTTTGCTTATACAGTAGATTACATTAATGGATTTTTGTATATTAAACCATCCCTGCATCCCTGGGATGAAGCCTACTTGATCATGATGGATGATTGTTTTGATGTGTTCTTGGATTCAGTTTGCAAGAATTTTATTGAGTATTTTTGTGTCAATATTCATAAGGGAAATTGGTCTGAAGTTCTCTTTCTTTGTTGGGTCTTGGTGTGGTTTCAGTATAAGAGTAATTGTGGCTTCATAGAAGGAATTTGGTAGTGCTCCATGTGTTCTATTTTGTGTTATAGTTTAGACAGTATTGGTATGAGGTTTTCTATGTGCTCTGAAAGCAAATGCCTATGGGGCTATGTCATTGGATTGAGTTGCTGAAGACCTTGGTTGAGATGGTGCAGTTGTCAGTCAATGGCAAGTGGTTGAGCCATATTCTTGGCTCAGAGAGTCAAGTATTCAGGCCTTCTAAGAGGCTTCCCAGGGTTATGAGATTGGCTGTGGCTGACCTTGTTAAATCCTGACTGGGGGTCTGGAACTTCTGGTTGAAAGTTAGCCGGCTGCCATCACAGTTCTGGTATGTTCCTGTGAAAGATACACACCCTTTAACTGAGTCAATGGCCTCTGGAACTAAGGCATCTGATCTCCAGTTTTGGCTGTGACACTGTTAGCTACATGATCTGTGGCAATGGAGGAATGATTCTCCTCTAACAAATCTACAAAATGGGGCTACAAATCAACCTGGTAGGGCTGTTGTAAATGCTTTCTGAACTCATCCTTCATACCTTGGGCAACATCACCACTCAACCCCCACCACACAGGGTATCAGGTTAGGGGTGGGAGAAGAGAGAGAGAGAGAGAGAGAGAGAGAGAGAGAGAGAGAGAGAGAGAGAGAGAGAGAGAGAGAGAAAGGTAGAAGGGGAGGGAGAGGAGGAAGGAGGAGGAGGAGAAGGAGAAGGAGAAGGAGAAGAATTTGGAAGTCTGTATTTTCTATTCCATCTCCACTCCTGTGGCCTTGGTATAGCCCACCATCTTCACACACTTTTCAAGAAATCATGACTGCTCTCCTTCCTCCAGTTCACTTCTCATGGCACCCAAGTTGACCCTTTGAAAGTGCAAATGAAATCATCTTTCTCCTTTTAAGCAGGGCATCTCTAGAGAGTAAAGCTCCAACTCTTAGTCTGCCTTGGTCTCTAGGTCCTGAATCCTGAATGCTTGGTATCTGTGGAGGGTCACCTCCTTTCCCTTCCATCTGCTGGGCTCCCCAAACACAGCCACATGCAATTCTTCAATCCTATTCTTTCTCCCTGGAATTTTGTCCGCACAGTCTGGACTACCTCCTTCTGCTTTCTGCACAAGGCCAACCCCAGAATATTTCTTGGGGGATGCTACTTCCTCCAGGAAGTTCACCAAGCCCCTTACTGGGAGGTTCCCACATTTTGCTTTTTGTTCTTCTTAATCTCTTTGAATTCTATTTGGAGTATCTTATATTTGATCTACTTACTGCTTCCTGTCCTCTGATAGACTATAAACCCTAGGAAGATAACCCCTCCCCTTATCATGAACATTTTGCGCCACAGGAAGGGCTGTGTTCAGAATGAGATCAGTCCATCTTGCCTGTGAGGGAGAATAGAGAACAGTGGGCTGTCAGTGTCATGACCTGGCCTCAGAGACTCTTGCAACCTCCAACCTTAGAGAGTGAAGAAGGGAAACCAGAGAGGAAATTACAGGCACACTAACCACCAGTACTTCCCATATTCCATCCTCAGGAGTCCATTGCTACATCCAGTGAAGGCAGTCAGCCTTAGGCCACCAGTTACTGTCCCACAGCAGACAGAATTGGGTCTTTACCAAACAGAGAAAAGGTAGCATGGGGTTAGCAGGAATGGCATCAGGGATGGGGGGATGCAGAATTCAGTTTGTATTTAAATGAAGCAAAGTTTTGGTGAGCTTTCAGCAGCCTGTGTACAGTGAGATCAACATCAGCTCTGGACAGCAAGGAGATGCAGACAGCAGTTTCCTTGGAAACCACAGATTGAGGGAAATGAGGAATGTTGTGTCTAGAAGTTCTTTGTCTGGAACTCTTACCAGGCCATATATCAAGACTGCCTTTTTGAAATCAACATGACTTAGCGCTCCAGGGTGTGAGAGATTTCAGTCTTTCTGGTCTAATTCAGACCATCTTTCTTGATAGTCTCTCAGTAAGTGAGGAAGCAGCAGTCATAATAAAGACTTGTGTGGTATTGTGACTTGCCAATAGTAGCCTTCTCTAGGAGTCACTCTGCAGGCCTCTGTGTCTGTCATCTGTCTTATCCACTTGGCCACCTGGCATGATGAATGGTCAGAAAAAAATTTTACTTTCTCATTTAAGACTAAGTTTTAATTTCTTGGGGCTTATGAGCATTCTCCCTCTCTTTGATTTCTATTACAAGCTCCCTCAAAATGAATGCCTTAAAAGGTAGAAATGTAGGGTCTCATAGTTCTACAAGCCAGGGTCCAAAATCCTGCTGTAGACCAAGGTCTGCCTCTCTCCTAGAGTTTGCTTACTGCCTTCTGCCCATGGCTCTTGGTATTACTTGGCTTGTAGACACATAACTCAAGTTGGCCATCATCATCATCATCATCATCATCACCACCACCACCACCACCACCATCATCATTATCATCATCATCATCTTTTTTTCTTTCTTTTTTTTTTTTTTTGAGATTGTACCTCATAGAATTCAGGCTGGCCTGGCACTCACTATGTAATTAGGACTGGCTTGACTTCCAGACCTTTCTGGTTTTACCTCCTGATCAGTGGGATTTCAGACATTTGTTATCATGCTGGTTCATGGTGTGGTGGGGATTGATTGCAGAAGTCCACGCATGCTAGGCAAGCACCACTGAGCTCCGTCTCCAGTTCCTTGGTCTCCATCTTGACATGTTCTTTCTGTGCTTGTCTCTTTACATGAAGGTCTTCCGGTAAGGGCATGGTTCTATTGGATTAATGACACACACTCTTCTAGCATGAACTTATCAGTTTAGCCAATTATACCTCTAACAATTGTGTTGCCAAGTAAGAGTAAGACACTTATGACAAGTTAGGGCCTCAACCTGCCTTTTATGAGAGACATGGTTCAACTCCTAACAATAAAGAACAGAATAAATCTGTTCCTAAGCTCCAGCCTTCTGAGGAGCAGGGCCTCTGTGCTATCCAGATTGGGAGGATCTCAGAAGTGCATTGGGATCTATGTTTCCATTTCAACACTGTCCTCATGTGACTTTGCACAGAGTCTCCACTATGTGGGAGTATGGCTGGAAGTAGGTCTCTAGTGGGTCATGATCAAGTGGAGATGATAGTGTGGGACAGGTTTCAAGGTACTGCCAATCTCAACTAGATCAGGAGCCAGTCTTAGTGTGACCCAGGTACCAAGTAAGGCAGTCCAAACCCTCAGCTTTCTTTGGTCAAGCTATGTCCATCACATGATGTCACATGACTACTTTCCTTCTTTATTAGCATTTGGTTGAAAAAAAGGTGGACATGAGTCCATAGTGGGCAAGTTCTAGGCATTATCCCATGTTCCCCAGCCACCATGGGGAACAAAACACCTTCTGATCTAGAGAACTTAGCAGTTTATCAAGTACTAGGTCAAGTACCATCCACCGATGTTCCCATTCCAATTTCAAGGCAAATCCTTGAGGATTAAGCAAACTCCCATATAAGAAAGCGCAGAATATTAGGCTGCTTGGTGAAGTCACTTATGTGCTTAGCCCTCCCTCCCTTTATAGACACAATAATGATGGTATCTACCACAGTGTCCATCTGATTAATGACACCAGCATTCTGTGAAACCAAATATTCACAGGGCCAGCAGCAAAGAGACCTTCAGCTGTTTGTCTTTTTGGGGGACAGTAATGACCCTAGCTTTGGGAGAGACATTCCCAGTACCAGAGGACCACACACGTTGCCATTTTTAAAAAAAGATTTGTTTATTATTATATTTATATGAGTTTCCTGTAACTGTTTTCAGACACACCAGAAGAGGGCATCAGATCCCATTACAGATGGTTGTGAGCCACCATGTGGTTGCTGGGAATTGAACTCAGGATCTCTGGAAGATCAGTCAGTGCTCTTAACCGCTGAGCCATCTCCCCAGCCCTACATTATCTTTTTTTTTAACACTATTCCTATATCATTTTGCATGATACAGTGACCTATGCTAACGAAGAGAAAAGATGCCCCTTGTAAACAACTCTGGGCACCAACTCTTGGCTCCTCCTGATCTTGGGCTTTGGGAACAATCTAATTCCTGAAAATGTTTGCCTCCTTTTCTTTCCAACTCCCACATGCTCTCCAGAGCAGGGCCTAGGAGCAGAGTAAGAGGCGAGGGAGAGGGAGGCTCAAGCTGTGATAAAAGCAAGGGGAAGACTTGTCACGATCTTACTTTAGCTTTCATTACAGAATTCCTTTCCGGATAATTACAGTTTGCCTTCCACCTTTCCTCCACCCCATGCCATAGTCTAAGCTGGAGAGTAGCAATTTGTTTGGCTTGCCGCTGAACCCCTGGCACCCAGCACAGTGCCTGGCACTCGAGAGCGCATATTAAATAAATGGAATCGACTGAATGATTGATCAGCCACTGCGTTTGTTTGAAATTCTGAAAGCCCTGAGGCTTAAAATCCAACCGTCTATATTGCCGCCTGGAAATTCTATTCAGTTATGTCTGGCTTAGGGCCCAAGGAAGGGCATCTAAAAAGTCTTCATGCATTGGGAAGGGTTCATAAGAAATAAATCACTTTGGTTGCATGTGGGAGGGGGATTGGGCAATTAAAGGCCACAGATGACATGGAGATTTAACAAAGTACCACTTTATGTGGCCTTTACTGTGAGTGGGGCATTGCATGCTCATGAAGAAAGTGCAATTTAAATTGAAAATTAAAAAAAACAAAAAAAAACAAAAAAGCTGAAGTCTAGCGATTTTATCTACGAGACAGGGTTGAAGTTGACTCTGGAGACCAGTTAGTTCAAAAGAGTACAACTTCCTGGTTTCACAGTGTTCCTCCAGATGGTTTCATGTTTAGCCAATGGAGGGAGGGAGGCCTTTGGGGTTCTGAGACACACAAATGTGGGGTTTTCTACTGTCTTTAGCCAACAAGGACTTGGTTTGGCTAGGACTCTGAAGAGTGTTGGATTCCTCCAATACTCGTGCACTAGGCTAGAATTGTTCCACATAGTGATTTTTCCTCCATGTTCTTATGCTCTGGACTGTGTGGACAGAAATAGCCACATGCTAGTTTATCTTTTACAAGTCCATATTCATTTACCTCATGTTAGAAGGCAGACCAAGGGGGCCTGGCACAGCTAAAGGTATTCAGGTTAGCTCCTGATTCCAGTTTCAGATATTTTATCCCCACCCTTTTTTTCCACCATCATCCTATGGAACTTGAAAGCCACCAAGTCCTTTCTGTCCTTTAAAGCCATTGAAAAAGAGTATGACTGCCTAGCAGAGCTCCAGAAAGGCTCAGCGATTCCACAGTCCTCGTGATGACCCAGGGCGAGGCCAGAGTGGACTACACGTCGGGTTCATTGTGTGTCTTGGTATTTTGTCTGGCTGGGCTCAGATCCTGGCCTTTCTACCTGCTGTGTGACCTGAGTAAGTCCTTCCTAGAGTTTCAGCTCCTTAAGCAGAAAAATGATGATTTTAACAGCATATATAATTCAGAAATGAAAACTCAAGCTGGATAAAGTGTGTGCTCTGTTTTGAAGGCTGGCTTCAGCCTGGTAATATTTACAACAACAACAACAACAACAACAACACCAACAACAACAACACCAACAACAACAACACCACCACCACCACCACCACCAACAACAACAACAACAACAACAACACCACCACCACCACCACCACCACCACCAACAACAACAACAACAACAACAACAACAACAACAGTCGACCAAAAACTGAGGCTGGCGAGCTTGGCTTAATGGGTAAGGGTACTTGCTGCTGGTGAGCCTGCAACCTGAATTCCATCCCTGGGATCCACATGGTGGAAGGAAAAAACTGACCCACAGAAGCTGTCCTTTTGATTTCCACCTATTCGACGTTATAGGTGTGTGCCCCACCTCTGTCTTTCTGAATCTCTCTGTCTCTGTATCTCTCTCTGTCTCTCTAACACATAAATAAATAATATGTAACGAGAAAAGAAAACTCATGTTAAAAACTATAATCTTCACTGTGAGTGCAAAGACTTAATTTACCAGAACATTCAGATGTAAGACCTCTGGGGAGGGACCTAAGGTTAAGAAGAGACTTGAACCAGGCCATTCTTTCTTGGCATGCAATTCCCTCTGCCACCTTGAGTCTCACAAAGAGTCCTCCCTAGTATCTGATCTTGAATTTCCCATCCTTCAGAACCATGAGCCAAATAAACATCTATCCTTCATAAATGATAAATGCTACTCCATTATAGCAGTGGCATATAGTTTCTCTCTGGAAACTTCTGCTTTTGAGAGCGTGATGAAGCTGATCACCTTTCCTCCAGAAATGACCATGCCAAGATCCAGGGCTGCGAAGCTTCAGGGTGTTCCAGCCACAGGTGGAGAAGCTGAGAAGTGCCTGGCCTTGCCTCACCACAACTGGACACCTGATGTGGTCAGCAAATGGTGTGTGAAACCCTCACTGTCCTCTGTGACAGCAACCAGAGGTCATGGTCATGTGATCACATCTTCTTGGGTGGCCCTGGAAGCATGTGATGGTGGATCTCTTAATCTTTTTTTTTTTTTTTTTTTTTGTTTTTTTTTTGTTTTTTTCCGGAGCTGGGGACCGAACCCAGGGCCTTGCACTTCTAGGCAAGCGCTCTACCGCTGAGCTAAATCCCCAGCCCGGATCTCTTAATCTTGTGGAGCAGGTATTCATCTCTCAGAGAACAAGGCTTGCTGTTGCTTTCATGAAGCCCGCTGTGTATGGCAACCCCTGAGGAGTCTCCTTTCCTCTACTGGACTTACAGTTAGAGCCAAGACAGAACGCCTCCACAGGAGTTCCCTGAGTACTGCTGGCAATCTGAGCTGCTGGACAGAACATGGGATCAACAGAGGATAGAAAGACTCTGGGTGTCAAAACAAGGTGCAGGAGGTGCTCCTGGGGCTCAGGGAAGGGATGGAGGGCTGAAATTAACATTACTGTGGGCATCTTAGACAAGTAACACAAAGGAGCCACCCAAGCTCTTAAGGGTGGGTGTGCAGAAGTCATCAGCTCTGCAGGACTCCCTGAAGTCCTGAAGCCACCTCCGGCTTAGAGAGGTGTTGTTCTTCATGGGAGTCAGACAAATTACAACGGGGTTGACAGCAGCCGTGGTTCCATGACGTTGCCAGGAACAAAACAAAACATTCAGCTCTCTGTGCAGGGAAATCTCACCACCCACAACGTCACTGAGGGGCAGGACACACGCACACTACATGTACAAGACTTATATGCAAACACAGTCTGGGTAATTAGTAGTCTCGGCTTTCCTGGAAGGCACATGCTTTTCGATTTAGTGGGTTGACAGGAAATAGTCTAAATCGTTCTTTGCCAAGTCGAGGGGTGGCAGAACAGAATTAGCCAGCTAATTCTGTATCTCTACCAAAGAACTAGTAGGAACTGATTTTCAGTGGGGATTTCCAATCCAACTTTTGATTTGTGATTTTAGACTTTTCACATGGATCTGCAGAACAACTGTTCACTTCAGGGAAAATAAAGGAAGCTTCAGCCCACAATGGAATCTCTTGTTTTAATTTTAACATTGGAACATCACCAAAGCTGTTGGATGTACCAACCCTGGGATATTTTTGAAGAGTATTTAGTCCTAGAGCATGTGGTTTTACTTGTGGGCATTGCTAAAAATGTTGAATAATTAACTAGAATTTGCTTTTGAAAAAGTAGATGGGTTGACCACAGAGAAGCTGTAGGAAGGAATTTCTGACGCCTCTTTGAACAGGGCCTGCTGGGACTTCCTGTAGTGTCCTCTCCCCTGCCAGGTGGAAGAAGAGAGGAGAGTGGTAGTAGTCTATGGCAATAATTTATTGAATACCTCCCAGATGTCACACAGTTGAGAGAGATTCTTTCTGTCTTCTGTGGCTGGTTTTAGCAGAGGTCCTTTTGTGACTGGGCTTTCCTAAGGCACTGCTGTGCTAACTATGAGACTCTTGGAAGAGACTTGCACAGGTATGAACCATGACCAGATGAAGAAGAGCTTTCTCTGTGTGTTGATTTCCTTGCCTGATTTGAAATCTGGATGAGACAAAACTAATTACAGAGAATGGGTGTGGCCTCTACTGGCCTCTCCCAGAGAGGAGGGTGGTGAGGGAGTTCCACATACTTGGAATGTGTTTTATGCAGCCAGATCCAGGGAATTCAGGCAATGGCTAAGCAAGTCCTAGTCTTCCCTTTACCTCCACCCAACTCTTCTGCTGTGACAGTTCACCTGACACGGAAGCTGTGGATTAAAAGAAAGTGCACGGTGAAGACACAAAGGCAGGAAGGCCAGCGTCCCCAACATCTGAATATACCTCAGAGGGAGGTGACTTGAAGCTAAGTCAAGTTCTGAGTCTCGTTTTGCCTTGGTTTAGGGTTCACTGTACATTAGATTGACATGTGATAGGAACATGTATTTATGGGATGCGGCCTGATTCTCGAACATCCATATGCACTGCAATGATCAAAGCAAGGTAATTAGCACGTGGATCACCTTTGATGTGTTAGGATGTGGATGTAAAACTCTCCCATGGGCTAATGTGTTTGACCATTTGGTCCTCACCTGGTGGAGCTAATTTGAGAGGTTGTAGAACTTTTGGGGTGCAGGGCTTATCCACAGAAGAGGAAGAAGTTGGAAAGGTGGGCATAAGAGGTTGGAAGGGATCTCATTTCTCTGAGCCTTAGGCATGCCTCAGACAGGAACAGCAGGGGACGTGGCTCTACGGTGCCCCCCATTTAAGACATGTAATCCAGACAGCTCCCCTTTCCTCCACGCTCCACACTGAAAATGTTATTGTACTAAAGATGCAAGTGGAGCTAAAATTAGTGTGACTCCACTCCCCTAAGGGTACCTACCCCATTTCCTGAAGCAAATGCATTTACATGATTTTATTCTAAGAAGAAATATTCACTCAACGTAAAAAAATTATTAAAGTGCCTCTTAAGCACATGTTTCTGCCGCTCTCCATTGTCTTTGTGAGCTCAGTGGCCATTCAGCTGTCCTACTTTGTGAATTTTGCTCTGGTTTCAGTGTGGTAGACATGGAAATAATTTCAGCCAAAGAAAAGGCAGACACAGTGGTATGGTTCAGGAAAGCCAGAGGAGCCCCTTTACAGATGAGCACGCCCCACTGCTTCCTTATCCAGCTGACGTCTGAATTAGACCACCTCAAGGCTGTACAAAATAATGTTTTAAAGTAGTAAAACTGTACAGGCAGAACTCACACATGCTCAGACATCATGATCTACAAGGAAGATGGCTCAGGCCTCCGCCCTTTCACCACGTGGAAATGCCAGGAGTAGCGCCGTGTGCTTTGTGACATTACTGTGACTGCTGTTCTTTCATTTTCTGTGCAGCTGTGTTGGGACTGTGTGGCCTTGGGGACATAGTTATGACAATGTTGTGGTGCCTCCAGCCAAGCTGACCAAGGACTGGCTTCCCTGTGTTAAATTGTGTCCTCTGGGTCACAGAGAACCTCTGTGTGTCACTAGGTCACCATGTCACCGTGACCTGTCTTGTTCCTTAAACTTCATGGAGACTGGGGATGGTTGTCCCTGTGACTGTCTGTGTGTGAGTAATGTGCTTTCTAGTGTTTCCTTCCTGGAAATGTGTGTCCAGGTTTGTAAGAGCCGCGTGCTTCCCGGTCAGGTTTTCTGGAGCTACAGCAAGTTCTCCCGGGGAAGTGGGTGGGGATGGTCGTCTAGGAACTATGCTCCCTCTCCAACTTGGTAACTCAGTTTTTCCAGACCTGAGTCAGACTGAGATCACTGGCCTAACCTTCTGTGCTTTGGATTTGGATGAGGAGAGCAGAGGGCAAGGCTCACACACAAGTATACTGACTACAAAGGCCACTGAAATCGCACTGAATCTCCTTAAGCCGCAGACACAGGATGAATGTTCTGTAAAGCATCCCTGCTCCCCTGTCCTCCTCCATCTCTCTCCTCCTCTATCCCTCTTCTTCCCTTCCTTTCCCCCCCTTCTCCCCTCCTCTTCCCCTCTTCTCCTTCTCCTCCTTCTCCATCTTTCTCTTCCTCATCTTTATCTCCCTCTCCTCTTCTTCCTTCTTGTCCCCATCTGCATCATCATCCTCCGTCTCTTCTTCTTAGTCTCCTGTAGTCCAGATTGGCCTAGGACTTGCTTTGTAGACAAGGATTACCTTGAACCTTCCTGATTCTTCCAAGTTCTGTCATTATATCATGCCAAACAAACAAACACAGCTTTCTTGTTGGTGACATTATTTATAGGATTTCAATTCTGACGTCAGAGATTTTCAAAATTTATCCCAAGATCAGAAGGGCTAAGACTCAATCCTTGATCAATCAGTTTGCAAGGTTCCTGATCTTAGCACTGCCCCCTGGGGCTTGTTAGACGATGACATCATGACAGTGTTCACGATATAAAACTGAAAACAAGAATAAAGTTCACAGGCACGATGTTCAGTGAAAAGCACAGAAGAGAAAGCTGTGCATCCATTGAGTTTTAAAGCCAATAGAATTTAACTATGGTGATAGATGTTAGATTGGTCATCTCTGACATGGAGTACAGGGAGTTGGAATGGGACATAAAGAGAAGTTTGTGGGCTGCTGATAATATTCAGAATCTTGTCTGTCTTTAGGATTAGTTACACAGGTGTATCTGGATTATAAAAACCCAGCCAGCAGTGTTTGAGAGTTGTGTACATTGGCCAGGCCCAATGCTGCAGAAATGTAATCGCAGCTCCTCAGTGGCTGAAGCAGGAAGTGTGCAAGCTCAATGCGTGAACAGCTCAGCAAAACTGTCTTGAAACAAAAAGTGGGGCTAGGCATACAGGTTAGTGTAGCACTTGTCTAACGTGTGCTGCCCTAGATTCAGTCCCTAGTTAAACAGCAGCAAAAAAGATGTGTGCATGTGATCGCTATTATGTTATACATCAGTTTAAAATTAATCAGTCAAGGAAGAAACAAAAATAAACCATGGAAACGAATTTAGAGAAAATGCTGTCACATCCTCTCCCTCCACAGTAAGTTACTGGTTTAATATGTGACAACCGTTACATTATACAGTCGCAGGATAGATGCCAATTTTTATCTCACTGTCTTCAATCAATAGCCGTCACAGTTTTTTAGTATTATATAACCATCAAGATGACTAGATGACTTTATATCTCACTCATATTTTCAATTTGTTTCTTTTTTTATCTCATAAATCAGGCAAAAGCCCCTCTAAGGGCTCTGAGTACTGTAGGAGTCATCACTAACGTTACTGCTAATCTTTGATGCTTTGTACACATTAATTTTACTGGTGCATAACACACACGAAGAAAGCTGTTGTGGTTTGAATGAGAAATGTTTCCCATGGGCTCATACATTTCATTTAACACTTGCTCCCTGACTGGTGGCACCATTTGGGGGAGGCTTTAGAACCTTTAGATGGTGGAGTCTTGCTGGAGGAAGTATATTACAAGGAGGGTAGGGTGAGCTTTTATAGCCTGGTCTCTCTCTCTCTCTCTCTCTCTCTCTCTCTCTCTCTCTCTCTCTCTCTCTCTCTCTCTCTCTGTGTGTGTGTGTGTCTTTCTCTGTGTATCTCCCTGTCTCTTTCTGCCTCTTTATGTGTCTCTCTATCTCTCTGTGTTTCTCTGTCTGTCTGTCTCTCTTTCTCTGCCTCTCTCTGCCTCTGCCTTTCTCTGCCTCTGCCTTTCTGCCTGTCTGTCTTCTCTTGTATATCTATGTCTCTCTTTGTCTTTCTGTGTATCTTGGTTTCTCTGTCTCTGTGTGTATTTCTTTGTCTCTGTCTGTCTCTGTCTCTGTCTCTTTCTTCCTCCTCCTCCTCCTCCTCCTCCTCCTCTTCCTCTTCCTCTTCCTCTTCCTCTTCCTCTTCCTCTTCCTCTTCCTCTTCCTCTTCCTCTTCCTCTTCCTCTTCTCTTCCTCTTCTTCTTCTTCTTCTTCTTCTTCTTCTTCTTCTTCTTCTTCTTCTTCTTCTTCTTCTTCTTCTTCTTCTTCTTCTTCTTCTTCCTGACAAGCCTCATGCTCCTACTGAAATGCCTTCCTATCATGTTAGATTATATGCTCTCTAGAGCTATAAGCCAAAATAAAATAAACCCTTTTCCTATCTAACTTGCCTTTTTTCCCCCAGGGAATTCTGTCACAGCCACAGAAATGTAACCAAGGCACAAATCATGCAGCACACATCATGTGTGAGGGTTTGATAAGCTTTCACCAAACAATACTGTGTAACCATTGCCAGGTCAAAAAAGAGGCTGTGTACAGATCCCCAATAACCATTCTTTGTGTCGCTCAACAAGCATCACCCCTTCTCCCCAAAGTCAGCCGTCAGAGATGTGGTCAACTCAGAAGTCCCCTGGAGCCATGTCTTCCCATCTGAGATCATGTGGTTTTACACATTGGAGGAGTTCTTCCCAGGGTAGTACAATGTGCAATGTTAGTGTTTGTCTCTCATTCTTCCCTTGAGATTGAGGGACACAATTGAAAGGCCACTTTTCTTGAAGTCACAATCTTTTCTTGGGACAAACCCAGGTTCATCAAGTGAAGGAGCTGTGTAAGGACTACTGCAGCTCTTTCATTAGAGATCAGACACACTTCGACAGTTCACAGTGGGCTGGTGGTTATGAATTTAATTTATGTGGCAGTCAGACCATATTTGAGTCCTCTGTTTTTCTTCTTGCTGACTTTGATCAGTTGTATTTTCAAAAAGTTGTGCAGTTGGTGGATAATTCATTTGTGTTTATATTATCACTTATTCTCCTTTAGATGACTGTAGGATATGTACTTATGTACCCTTTTGTCCTAATATTAGAAATGTTATTTTCTATGTATTTTTAACTTTTTGTCCTGTAAGCTTTTCTAGTTTATCTTTTTTTCAGTACTAAGAGTTGAATCTCAGTCCTTGTATGTGCCAGTCAAGCACTCGGTCACTGGGTTATGTCTAGGCCCATCTTGAGATATGGTCTTGCTTAGTTGCCCAAGTTGAACTTTGCTTTGTAGTCTAAGTAGACCTTGACTTACAATCTTCAGAAAGTGTATCACCAGGCCCAGTAAGAACCTTGCTTTACTTCCTCCCCTTGGACACTGGCTTTGATATTTTCTTATTTTGACATTTCACATTTTAAACACACCTGTTATTTTCTGTCCTTTTAGCCACTTAACTAAAGTAGTGTCTAATCCACCTATTAACAGATGGATTTAGAACTATGTTATTTCTTGCCCAGTACTTGTGGGGTCTTTCTAAAACTAAGCTAAAGGCATACCGACTGAATCAAATCAGGACATATCTTTTCCATTTTCTTGAGGTTCTCTTTTGATCTTCATGGTTGGTTCAACACAGTCCAGTGGACAACTGCTGAAAGTAAAACTTGCCGCTGTCATAGATAAAGACAGATCCACACATGGCATGCCCCCAGGCCCTTCTTGAAATCCAGCCCGTGTAATACTGCTATACATCATGACTGAGTTCCTGGCTTGTCCTAAGACTCAAGCTCTTTGGTTGGCTGGAAACTCAGAACTCTTTTTTCCTTTATGTGTTTGGGGGACACTGCAAGAATGAACCCTGAAATCATGGAAGCAGGGACATTGAGACAGAGCTTCATGTCATCCAGACTGCCCTTGAAATCCTGATTGCCCTGCTTCTTGTGCTCATGTGCTGGATGACAGGTTGGTACCAGCACGTCCAGCTCAGGTTTAAAAGAATTTTTTTCTGACATTTTTCCAACTCTACAGGATAAATCTGTATCATCAGTCATTATGTAATTAAACTTCTGAGTCCATCAACAATTTTTATGATCAAGGAGTTCACCTTGTTCTGTTTAATCACAGCATGTAATCAACACCAAACTTAATTTCGCTCTGCCTCTCTCACTCTCTAGAATCATTTTAATTGAGCTTAGCACAATATAGAATTATGCAAGCCTCTAGTGATATTCTGAAGATAAGACTTGAATCATTACCTGTTATCCAGGTTTGTGTTAACTACGTTGTCATTTTCTCAGGGCTGGAAGGAGATGTATGAGGGAGTTATTCATTTATCTTTAATCCAATTGGCTTTGGAAACATGGAATATACAAGCAAATTTAGTTTTAGGTATCTACACCTAACTGTGTATCACTTTGTGGACTGAAATTCTGATTCATTTTTAGTTGAAAGAAGAGAGAGTTTAAGTCAAGAAAGGATCCAAATGGAAAGTAAACCTAGAAAGGGGGATGGGGTAAGAAACAAGATGCTAGGGTGGCAGAGAAGGTTTAGAGACTCTGGGAAACCAAACTTGTAGGGAAAAGGTTTACGGTTTAGGAGAACTGAGTTGAACCTCGGGATTTTGCTCAGCTAGGAGCTTGTGGGCATGTTTCAGTCAGAGGTGCAACAAGAAGATTACAGGAAAGAGAGTGGGTATGAGCAAGCCCATGCCCAAAGGAGGTAGGTGGGAGAATTCTCTTCCTGGGTGACTCAGGGCATGGCTAAGTGGCAGCTGTTCTATACCTCCTTTCCATGGACTCTCAGGCCATTGCACACCTCCAGCCTTCTGTTTCTGTAGTTCTAAAATAAAGACATTAAAACCAACCATATGAGCCCACAAATTTCAAGATTAAAGAAGGGATTTTTAAGGTTTAACCCAGTGTTAAGACTTTTAAAACCCTTTGATGTTGGTACAGGCAGGTTTGCTGGATGTGTAAATGTTGATGTGCCTTTATCAGGGGAAAGGGTCCTTCCTGCTGCTACACTCTGCAGTATTCCAAGGATGAAAAAGTTTATCAGGAGAATGTGAATAATTAATTTAATCATAGTAATGAGTGGGCTTATGTTAATTTAACAGTATCTTATTGGATCCTTCTGTGTGTTTCACAAATGAATAAAAGAATAAGAAGTAGTTTTTGCCTGGGCAAGTCAGTCTCTTGGGATGGGTTGAATTGCTTCAACATGGGATGCTGGTTGTAGTTCTGGCAGTGCCCAGTGTAACGCTCACCCTCAGCTCTCTCAACCCCCCGAAACAGGATTAGAAAACATGTCTTCTTACTGCCTGAAATTGTTCATTCAAGTGAAACATGATTATGTTAGATCTGAGAGAGCAATCCATGAATTAATCTTAGTCTGCCCCTATGGAACATGAACATTAGTTGGGAATTTTAACTATTAATCTTGTAGGCCAAAATGACTGAACTGAAAAATACCTGAGAGATTAGTGAAACCCATCCTTGGATGTACGTGTGAGGGCAGTTTCAGAGACAATTAGATCATGAGGCTCTGACACAATGAATGGTTCATCTACCAAGGGTCAACCTTTGAGAGTCTATTGATGGACCTGTTAAGATGAGACCAGTGGAGAAAGTATGTACCTGGCGGTATGTCGCTGGTGGTTCTAATTACTTGTTCTCTTCATGCTTCTGTTTCACTCTGCTTCCTGACCACTTTGAGGCAAGCTCCTCTACTTGGGAAGACTCACCACGATGAATGGAAATATCTGAAACCATCTTTCTTTTCTTAATTCATTTCTGTCTAGATTTGATGATAACAGTGAGAAAACATGATCAGCTATGGGGGTTGATTTTTCCACGGTAAATATACCACAGTGGAATTTCAAAGCAAATAATACTCTCTTAGTTAGGGTTTCTAATGCTATGATGTAACACCATGACCAAAAATAAGACGAGGAGGAAGAGGTTTATTTTCCATATCATAGTTTATCTTTGAAGGCATTGGGGCAGGAACCTGGATACAGGAGCTGATTCATAGCCGTGAAGGAGTGCCATTTATTGGCTCGTTCTCAAGACTTGCTTAGTCTGCTTCTTCTAACACCCAGGACCAAAAGTCCAGGGGATGGTGGTGTGACCCACCTTGAGGTGGGTTCTCTCATATCAGTCATCAATAAAGAAAATATAACACAGGTTTGATCACAGGCCAAACTAGTGGGGGACGCTTTCCCAAATGACTCTAGCTTGGACAAGTTGATGTAAAATGAGTCAGCACGGATATGTACTATTATTTAGCTTAGATGGGAGTCTGAATACATGGCTTTATTTTCTCCTCATCTTCTTTACATGAACCCAGGTAATAAGGAAGCATCTAGACACCCCAGGTGTACTCAGAATTTTATGAATATTGAACAAGGGTAGAAAATGTAACTGTGGGATTTCTCTAAAGGAGAGCTGTGTGTGTTCTGTGAATTGCCCTCCAGGAGGTGCTTATGCAGACATCCTGGAGGCAGCTGCTTAGAAATGAAAAGAGCTCAGCTCATCCGCTCTGAGTTCTGATTGAAGATAATGGGTTGAGTGTGGGATAAATGACACAATTTCAAAATGCAAAGAAATAATAGATGAATTGCTTATGTATCTCAGCATTCTAAAATACAGGGCATTTCTATAGACCAAATTGGAAAAAAAATCTCTGATTTTTAAAGAATGCCAATCCTTTAGCATTGTGAATGAGTTGGAGACATGTGGATGGATTCTCTTAGTATCCCATGTGAGACAAAAGAATGAGTAAAAATGCATTGATTGTGGAGCAAGAATGGTGGAGACAAAGAAGGGATGAGCAGAGAGTCCGTTTTTCCAGGGTGGCAAAGCACTTACAAGGCTGAATACTGGCAGAGTGGGGACCTTTATGGTTAAAAATGAGGAGCTGAAGAGGTAGGGAAGATGAAAGACGAAAGACAAGCATTAGGGAGCAAGAACCGGAGGATACAACGCACTAAGACTTTAGGAGGGTAATATTGTGGGCCACGAAGGGGACATTTGAAGATTTGTTTCCTGAAAAATTCCTGGGAATTTAGTAGGACATAAACATTCAGAACCCACCACCCCTCAAATCTACCACCAGAATAAAAAAACAAACAACAACAGATTACATGAAACCTAGACATTCCTGACACTGCTACGGAGGAATTAGTCGAAGCGTGGTGGTTAATCTTCATCGATAACTCATTGCACTTACAATCACCTAGGAGACACACCTCTGCTCATGTCTGTGAGGGCCTTTCCAGGGAGTTTTAACTAAAATGGGAGGACATGACTTGTAGGTGGGCAGCACCATTCCGTGAGTTGGGGTCCTGGATTGCGTACAAATGGGGAGAATGACTGGAGCATCAGTATTTGTCTATGCTTTCTGATTGGTTGCAGTGTGAGCAACTGCCTCATGTTCCTACTGCTGTGACTTCCCAGTGTGATGGATTGCACACTAACCCAGGAGCCACAATAAATCTTTAAGTCTTATTTGCCTCTTAGTCTGTGTTCTATCATCGTGAAGAGATACCATGACCGTGGCAATTCTTATCAAAGAAAACGTTTAGCGGGGCTGATTTACAGGTTCAGAAGTTTAGTCCATTAGTATTGTAATGGGAAGCATGGTGGCATGCGGGCAGAGACGGTGCTGGAGCGGTAGCTGAGGGTTCTACGTCTGGATCCACAGGCATCAGGAAGAGAGAGTGACACTGGGTCTGGCTTGAGTTTCTAAAAACCTCAAAGCCCTCCTCCTATTACACACTTCCTCCAACAAGGCCACACCTCCAATAAAGTCATTCTCTCTGAGTCTATGGGGGCCATTTTCATTCAAATCACCATTTTTTAAAGGTACTTTGTCAATGCAATGAAAAAATAAATAATATAGTGAAACCTAGAAAAATCCACACAAGACAATCAGACTGCCTTCAATAGGTAGCATTGGTGACATCAACTTTTTAAGAATATGATATGTGGCACCTGGGGATGATAGAGGGCTGCTTCGAGGTGCTGTGGACATGGACTTCTACCCTGGAATTCCAGATTAGCTAAGTCTGTGTCCCAAGAAGCCCTCTAAGTCGTCCTGGGCCACTGAGTTTGGGGACTCCTGTGCGACATCATTCCTTGGCTGGGCGTCTCAGGGAACACGTCTCTGTTCTGAAGGGTACAGTCCAGCTCTTACCCCACTGGTCCACAAGAGAATGCCCCTTGGATGAATGCTTGCTTTGTAGTTGAGTTGGTTTTCCGGTAGGTAATGAAGAGAAAACGATCAACCCTTCTGTAATTACCGTTGCGTCTTTAGCTGGTACCCCATGGTGTGGGGAGAGCTGCTACACTTACTGCGTCTTGTTTTGTGGTAGGAGAGTGAGCCCATGGCCTCACACATGGCAGGCAGGTGCTGTGTAGCTGCTGGCTTCACTGTGTTTGACGCACATGGAAAGTCAGGGGGAAATGTCACTGGCTTTAGCTTTCAGCTGAGTCTTTGGAACATGTAGAACTGTACACCCAGGAGGTAGCCACATTGAGGCCCCAAATCCATCACTTAGATTCTCCCTAGTCAGGCAGGTAACAGAGCTCTATTTCCACCAAGCTTGCTCCAAAGGTGTGAAATATTATCTCAATGGAGTCAAGGTACTAAATCATAACTACAATTTAGTAAAGATGGTTTGGGGGGAACAGGATAATATAATCTAGGTTAGGGGGAAAGTTATATGAAATACCTGTAATTGGTCAGGATGGAGAAGGGGCGAGACAAATAGTGACTTCTGAAATTTTTTGGTATAACTACTGGGAAATCTATGTAAAGGCAACAGGGCACTTAAAAATATTTCTCATTTTCCTTATGAATTTTTCTTTGCAAATTTCACATTGTACAGCATATGAAAATGATCAAAGGATCACATTTAATTTATTTTATTTAAAAAAACTTTTTATTCTTTGTGAGTTTCACATCATGCACCCAATCCTACTAATCTTCCCCTCCCTTCTTATCCACCCTCTGACCTTGCAAACTCCCCCACCAAAGAAAATGAACAGTAAAAATTAATAATTAACAAATCCAAAGAAAGCAAAGCGTAAGAAACATCTTGTCCTGGAAGCTGTACCGTGTCACGGTGTGTTCCACAGTGTACCTTTTTGTCCACACATCGTCACTTGCAGATGTTCATTGCAATGATTCATTGGTTTGGGTCAAGGCCTCTGGCTTCTGCCACACTATCAATGCTGGATCCTTACGGGATGCCTCTCAGTTACCCTGTGGTAGGCTGTGTCATGGAAATCCTGAAACCTGGGATCTGCAGGACCAGCCCTTTCACATTCTCCAGCAGTTCACAGGTGAGGTAGATGTTGGGATTGGCCAACTTAAAGCCCTGGATCTGGGTCTGGTTGGTAGCTGAGTTGGTCAGCCTGCCAGCGCTTGTGCACTTATATCACCAGGGTGACCTCCTCACCATTGCTCTCACTAGCTCACCCAATGCTGAGGAGAAGGGCAGGGTCAATTCTCCTGCCCTCATGGCCTCAGCCAGGCTCACCCACATCCCCACCACCAGGGCCAGCTCAGCTAAATTACCCAGTGCAGGTTGCCGGCCCACTCTCCCCAGTCCTGCAGATGAGATGGGCCCAGAATGCCTCAGCTAGTGGTGATTGGGCCAGCTTTAGAGAAGTGACCGGGCTATGATAGGGTAGGTTCTAATCCACTCTAATTGCTGCTCTTATATGATAAGGAAGCCGAGAAGATATGCGTAGAGGGAAGGTCCCACTGGCACCTACCATAGCCCACACCTGATTATTAGCCTCAGAGGCCCAGGGTACTGTGTTACATGACCTGAAGCCTGTAGGAACACAGAAACTGAAAGCCTTTGCTTTCATGTGGAGCCATGGATGTTGCCAGCTCTCTGGGCCTTGTGGGGTCCTTAAGCCGCCTCCTCCTCTGTGCTAAAAATTCAAGTTTCCGAATGACTACAAGGCATTCTCTAAACGACTACACCACTGAGTTATTGAGGACTTGAGGTGAGTTTCAGTTTCATTATTATGCCTGCTTTCATTTATGGGTCTGTGTATGGCAGGTTATATGTGGGGACATCACATAATCACGCACCCACGCACGTATGCGAGGACATGCGCGTGTGGGCATGTGCACGTGTGGTCATGTGCGCATGCGTGTGGGCAATGATGTAGCTGGTTTTAAATGGTTACTTTACAGTCTATGCTTTTCTGGACTGCTGTTCTGTCTCCACTCTTGAATATGACCCATGATCATTCCTTGCCTGTCTTTTTGCTGCCGTTTTGACGGAAATTGGCCTACTTTTCCTTAAAAGCCATCTGTAAACTGTATATTTGTAGACACGCACTTGGCAGTCGATAGCGGTTAGGATTGCTGTTAACTGCAAGCCACGGGAAATCCCACCAGCAGCACTGGGAGTCGGAAGAGAGCGGTCCAAGCTAGGACTGTGGCTCTTTGTTTCATGCTGTTATCAGTTCTATTCAGTTCTATTCTTATTCTGCTGTACATCCAGCATCACATCAACAAAGGGCTATTTCTTTAATCCGATAGATACACTATAACTGTTCAAAACTCACATCCTGCAGAGTTTCGAATTTCTGTCCTTAGCAGCTGGCCACTGGTCAGAGAGCAACTTCATACAGCTGCCCACAGAGCTGCCGCTGACCGTCTCAGAGGGAGAAATTATGGTGGATGAACCACCCGTGCTCCGATTCAAGGCTGCTTTAAAATCGAAGCAATGTGTCCTGGGTGTGGAAATAAGAGTTTTTAAAGAGGCCAAACTCCAACAGATCAGACGGGGTCATGATTCTGTGCGCGGGACACTGTGATTGTGTTTCTATGTCCGCTCATCAGTGACAGGATCTGTGGAAATACAGTGTGAGGAGATGAGTTACAAACCGCAGAGAGCACCAGGTCTGGGGTGTTGTGGAGCATAGGAAGGATGTGGGTAGGTTGTGTTGGGGCTGGAAGAAAGACAGAAAGGAAACCCTACTAGGTAGATCACACAAGCAATCATGCCCTTTCTCTGGTGCTCCCTTCTCTCCCCCTCCCCCACATGCCATGAGGCAAGCAGACTTTGCCACACACTCACATAGCCACGATTGACTGCCACCATGGACCCAGATTCCAGACTGACATCTCTGAAACCACAAGCCAATGCATCTTTTCTCCTTTACATTGTTCTCTCAGGACTTCGTTCGCACTTAAAAGTAACCAACGTGTGTATTAACATACACACACGCCAACATCTCAGATACACTCCAGACACTCAAAGGTGAAATTCAAGAGACAGGTGTGGAAATGAACGGGAAATGTGTGCGTGGGGGATTCTAACTGCTGCACTTGGGCACAGTACACGAGGTCTCATGGCTTGCCAACCCCACCTTCAGGAGGAAAGGATGTCTCTACAGTGTGTTGCCTGAGTGAAGAGACCCTGGAGGAAAATGGCCGCACATCCGTCAGGCCAGAGAAAGCATGTGAGCTTGGACTTGGCACAGCTATACGTAACCACCACCCCTGACAACCCTGATTTTAGAAAGAGAAACATTGGTTAATTTTGCTTTCAGGTAGAAATGTTTTGGGGGCTCCCCAGTCAAGAGAGATTGATGTCCCTCTGTCTTTCTGTCCTTCCATACTTCAGCCTTGTTCCTAAGCTAGGGTTGCCTCATGATTAAAGGAAGTGGTTGGTCTCTCAGTCATTGTTATATCCACATTCAGGTAAGTAAAAGATGACTGAACATGAGAGGCGTCAGCTGAGGGAGTAACAGTGAGATTTCCTGTACGCCCTTTCCACAATGTGGAATAGCCTTGGCTACCGAGATAGAGCGAAGGGAAAGGTTCCCTTGGCTCAGCACATGGTGTTCCCAGTACACCTAGGGTTCTGCCACTGAAGAAGGAAGAGTAGGTTTTTGTGACATTCTAGCTATTTCCAGAGTGACAGCCTGCCTCCCGCTTTTCCTTCTTCTTCCCATGACTGATTTCTACCAATGCTGACCTGTGAGGCACTCAGCAAACACCTGCACACAGTGGTTGTTTTCTGCATGGTGGGGAGGGGGTCATAACTCACAGATGCATGCCACTAGGTAAAAGATGCTTGAAATCCTTTGGGGTCCAGAATGAGCCCCTAACTCATGACTGGAATTTAAAACACAAGAATTTCCCAGTGAAGGGAGCTCCATCTACCTTAAATGGTGGTTAAACAGCTCAAGCCGTTTCTTGGTATACAAAATTGGATTGTGGGAGAATTATGGCAAAAATATCTGTGAGCATGCTTATTGAAACCGGTATGATTTACACAGTAATTGAGCATTATCTGAAGCCTTGTGAGGTAGGAGACACTATACTAGCTAAACCTTAGGAAGGTGGTCCCTACCTCTGTCTCCCTAGTCACCAATAGTGGGGGGGCTGTCACCACTGTCTACTTAGTATGAGCATATCTTTCCAAGCCATCGTAGCTGCTGAAGGTCACACTGCTAATGGTCCCCAATGCCCATGTCCCCATGCTTTTCTCTCAGCTTGAAAAGTCCGTTTTCTGTCCACTCAAAGATTTACATCTGGTGATGCTTCAGGTAAAAAATAAAGTGCTTTACAGCCACCAAAACTAGATAAGATTGATGAAGCTAGAAAATGCATGCTGAAAGGGACTGGATATAGATGTCTCCTGAGAGACACATCCAGAGCATGTCCAATACAGAGGTCAGTGCTAGCAGCAAACCACCGAACTGAGAACAGGACCCCCTTGAGGGGAATTAGAGGAGGTATTGAAGGAGTTGAAGGAGCTTGCAACCCCATAAAAACAACAATGCCAACCAACCAGAGCTTCCAGGGACTAAACCACTACAGAAAGACTACACATGGACTGACCCAGGGCTCCAACTACATATGTAGCAGAGAATAGCCTTGTTGGGGCACCAGTGGAAGGGGAATTCCCTTGGTCCTGCCAAGGTTGAACCCCCAGTACAGGGGGAGATGGGGGAAATAAGAGGGACGTACAAACAAACAAACAAACAAAACAAACAAAAAACCAAACCCATTCTCCAAAGTTGTACTTGGGACACTTGGGATACTAGAGGTTTCCTTCAAGGCCTGGCTTCATGCCACCTAGTGGACCCATGCAGCCCCTCTACCTCGTCATAGTAATTCTTACCCCCATAGGTATTGGCTCCTGACTGAGACTAGGGTTCAGATTGCTGAAGGGACCAGTAGAAATAGAGGAGTTAGGGATTAAGCCTCCAAGCCTTCTCTGTCATGGTCTCTGGGCAGAATGGACTAGCCCTTTTGGAACCAGGCTTCTTCTCTAACCTTGAAGTCCTGGCTCAGCGTAGCATCGTACGTGCAGGCTGCTGTCCTGGGTCACATGGGAGTCAACAAGGTAAAGCAGATTGCGCATTCTCCCTCAGAGCACTCGAGCCTCAGAGAGATACCCACCTGTTTATTGTCCATCTCTGCTGCTGCTACCCGTGAAGCCAGGTTCCAAAGGAAGGGCCTTGGGAGCTCCAATCTGGGCTATAAAGCTAATCTTGCTTCTCTGTCTCCTGCCCTTGAAGACGTGGCCCCAGCTTCATGCCGCAGCCCTACCTTAGACCCTCTGTTCCTCACTGTCATCACTGTCTCCTTCAGATTCCTCATGGCCTCGCTCACTCCTTCCACAGGACCTTTACATGTGCTGTCTTCTATCTGGAGTCTTTTTCCCCCTCACATCCTCCCTTAGCCACTGCTTCCCTGAGTATCTGAGGCAGGTGGGAGTCTCCCTGTGAGGCTCTCTGCCTCTGTTCAGTATGTCCTTGTTTAGTATGTGCACCTGTAGCTGGGGGCGTGTGATTGATTGGTTTGTCTCCCTTCCATGCTCCATGTGTTTGCCCAGGGACTTGGCATGTTTTAGTGTAACCAATGCACTCCATGCGACTAGCATGGGGTCTAGATTTAATAATCATCTGCTGCTATGGAATGAGTAAGGTTGTGAGGTGGATCCTATGCCTATGTGTGTGTCGTGTATTACTGGAGTTGTTAGGTTCGAAACCTGGGCCCTGGCGGCTCTAACCAGCTAGGTTTGGTCACCCGGTCTCAGTATGTCAATTAAGGAGCCAAGTAGTAGGGAAATTCGGAGAAAGGGGCACTGTGTAACATGACCATATTAGGAAGAGAAACAAAAATGTTCAGTAACCTCCCAAGTCCATCTTCACTGGTTAAAGTATAAACACCAGGCAAGAGGCACTCACCACTAAGCTGTCCCAGCAAGTGTGGTCCTGCCTTCTACACTGCCCAGCATCTCTCCTGCAAGGTGGTCTGACAGCCTGTCAGACCTGTGGTATTTCTTGCTGATAAGCAAGATCTCACTCTGGCTGGCACCCGGCTTCCGTTTTCCCTTTGTCCCAGGTGGAGACTCCTGGAGAAATCCCAGCTCTTTGGGGATCATTGTCGCAGTAGTTGGAGAGCACAGGTGTCTCTCCTTAAAATATCTTTTCTCTGGGCTGGGGAATTGGATCCCCAGCGACAATGTGAAAGCAAGGTATAGTGGTGCATATCTTTAGTCTTTGGGGGGAACAGAGACAGGCAGACCGCACTCACTGGTTAGCCATGCTAACCGAATTGGTGAATCTTTGGGTTCAGGAAGAGACCATGTCTCAAAAGATAAAGATGGAAATTGATAAAGTAAGACATCTCGTGTGTGTGTGTGTGCGCGCGCGCGCGCGCATATACATGCATGTGCAGACATGAAAGTACATGCACCTGCATGTATATGGCCACACACACACAATTACACGCACCTGCTTGTACATGACCACACATGCATACACAAACATGTACACACACATACACACATTGTGCATACCAGTTTTTTTTTTTTTTTGGATCTTTTTTTCGGAGCTGGGGACTGAACCCAGCGCCTTGCACTTCCTAGGCAAGCGCACTACCACTGAGCTAAATCCCCAGCCCCTTGTGCATACCAGTTTTAAAAGATAAACAAGGGGTTGGGGATTTAGCTCAGTGGTAGAGCGCTTGCTAGGCAAGGCCCTGGGTTCGGTCCCCAGCTCCAAAAAAGGAAAACAAAAAAAGATAAACAAACTATTTTCTCTTTGGCCAGGGCGTCTACCCCAGAGGGGAAGAACAGGCTGCCAAGTGATTCCAGGGTGTGATGTCACATTAGAAACCCAGTCCTGTACTGCGCTTGCATCTTTCTTTGGGGCTAAGTTTGCCAGCACTATTGGGGGGGAGGGGATTTAAATGTTGTTTGAAGAGTTAAAATGAATTCAAGGTATAAGAAAAAAAAGGTGGGGGCTCATGACAACTTGGGAAATGGGCGTTCTTTAAAAAAAAAAAAACACAAAACTGTGATTATCTTTAGGACCAAGGCTGCATAATTAGGTGGAACATTATTTTGTTTAATTTTTCTTTGCAGGACAGGCCATATGTGATATCCTAAGTATAGAACACCAGCCATGGCTGATGCCAAAATTATCCTTGCTTACCAACTCCATCTCGCACATTTCTAAACTGTTCCTAAGGCTTCAGGCTTTCTGGCATCTGGACATCTTTTGATACCGACAGGAAGTTGATGGACTCTATTTGACTTAGGAGGATTTCCAGATCATTTCCTTGCTTGCTTTTATTAGGTGTTTCGACAATTCGTATGGTTCTGTCAAGAGTTTATCTTTCAGAATTCACTAGAAAGCGCCTGCTCTCACATCCACATTTATTTAAAAATAGCGCTCCTCTTTCCAACAACACCAGAGATGTATGCATTTGTGAAGCACATTCGCTGCTCAGTGCCTTTCTTGGAAGAACCATTATATGAAGACAAAACAATAATTTGGGGGGAGCTTCTAGAACACAAATCCTGTGGTAGTCTGGCCATGAATATGTTAGCCCCATTGCCTATAGGGAGACAATGAACATTTTTAAGTGAACAGAGGTAAGTTTATGTTTATTAATTTTTTACATTAAATTATCACATACTTATTAATGAGGTTTTGGGAAAACAAGAAAAATAAGAAGGCAAAGGAAAAATTATACTGCTTAGATAATCATTGTTCATGTTGGTATATTTCTCTAGACATTTTTCCATCATTGTGTACATATTTATTTTTACAGTATGCTGTACATAGTTTTCTAATACATACACAAATGCCTATAACAAATTTAGTACACACGCCATGTGATGTCGAGCATTCTGACCTCCTCGTTAAGGATGGATGGTGTACTGCACAGTGAGGATGAGACCACTCCTGTAGCTGCTCTCCCTAGGGAACACTGCCCAGGTAGCAAACTTCTATTCCTCAGCACCTCAGGAAGATGGGATGGTATAGTTGCCAGACCAAGCATCCAGGGCCAGAGCTGCCTGAACTGCTTAAGACTAAAGTCACAGAGGCTGCAAATCAGTGGCAGAATGACATGTACCGGGCTCTGGGTTTGAATACCAGTACTACAAGTTTGTATTTCCAGTTTTTGATGGACCAGGAACATTCTAGAATTAGATGTGAGCACTTTTGCCTCTAGAAAAGTTACAGCTGTGCAATATGAAGCCAAGCATGGAGCAAGGCAGAGAGGATCAGGAATCACAGTTATTCTTGACTTATATAGACAGTTTAAGATCTATGCGGACTATACCAGACCCCATCTTAAAAAAAAAAAAAAGACCAGGGAAAATAAAAAAAGTCATAGTCTTGATGCTTCAAGAAAGGAACCCAGCTTAGTAGTTTCCCCACTAGCATCCTAAATGACCTTTATGACAGAAGAAAGGTTTATGGGGCCAAACATCCCAATTCTTTGATCTCCTTTCTGTGTCTGAGGAAAGAGGCCCCCAGTTCAACCCCCAGCATAGACAGGACAGAATATAAGGGCTGAGCTGCACAGCCCAGAGGTCTCCCTTCCAGGCACTGATGCCCGCCATCCGTCAGGTGGTTTCTCAGGTTGTTTTCACGCTGTTGCTTCTCAGCCTGGTTTTTACTTCTGCACTTGAGACTCACACTAGAGCCCGGCTCACCTGCTGGTCGGGTAAGGGATGAGCAGAGGCAGCAGTGGTCATTCACATCACAGTCGTGTGACCAGTGGGGACACGACACTTGGCGGGAGGCTGTGGATCTAGCAAATGAGAAGTCCCACTGGGTGGCGGGGAACCTGCTCTGACTTCCCACACACACATAATTACAGTTCATAGGTCTTAGGACAAATCACGACCTCCATTTGGAAAATTCCACAACACATGTATGGTTGACTTTGAAGGTAACATGGCTATATTTTGTCTCTGTGGGCAGTGGGTCTCAAGCTTCCTAATGCTGTGACCCTTTAATACAATTCCTCATGTTGTGGGGACCCTCAACCATAAAATTATTTCAGTGTCACTTCATAACTGTAATTTTGTTACTGTTATAGAGTTGTAATATAAATATTTTGGGAAATAGAGGTTTGCCCAAGGGGTTCCAACCCACAGCTTTGAGAACCACTGCTATAGCAGAATTTCAACAACAAAGTATATGTACATTTTTGCTAACCCAATTTGACAGCCTGAAAGTGACTGTGTCCTATAATCCTGAAGGCTAAACCAAGAGATTTTGGGGACGTATTAAATGGATAGTAATTTACTGAATACTTTCAGTCTACTTACTAAGACATTTTATTCAAAATGCAGTGCTTCTAATAAACTCTCAGACCCAGAGTTTAATCTTTTTTTAAATAGAACCTATTACATGATGAAAAGGCTCACTGAGGTCAATTTGAGGTCACTGGTCATTAGCCTGAAGTGAAAGAGTCATTCAGGTTACTTGTGGGCAAAAAATAAGATTTGGGATTTAGGGGTTTGAAGGGTGGTAGCAGGCACTGGGGCAGAGAAAGACTGCCAGAGTCCTGTCCTCCTGATTTGTCTCAAGACACAGGGAAGGCTATTGGTCCCATGACTATCCCCTTAGCACTCAGCACAGTACCTCTCGCTGCACATGATTGTAGAGATTCCTGTACAGAACAGAGGAGAGCATTTGGGAAAAGAGGTCTGTGTCCTCCACTGCCCCTACGAGCCGCCCACAACGATCCTCCGGCTGATGGCGCCTGGCAGGGTGTAGATGAAGAGGACCAGGAAGACGATGAGGATGATGAGGATGAAGGCGATGATGATGTACTTCTTGTAGTTCTTCCAGATGAGGTGGTACAGGCACTTGAAGGGGCTCACAAACCATGAGAATGAGGTGTCTGGGCGGCTAGAGAGGGAATCAGAGAAGGGGTCATGTTCAACAAATGCCTAGGAGTCTCAAACTCCCAGGTAACACTTCAAGTCTGGGGACCCATAGGAGAGGTCTGAGATTAGTACATACGTACGTGTGTGTGTGTGTGTGTGTGTTAGAGAGAGAGAGACAGAGACAGAGACAGAGACAGAGACAGACAGAGAGAGAGAGAGCATTCCGCTGAAAACAACAGAAATAGGGCAGTTTACCAAGTGATCTCTAATGACTTGCATGGTGTTAAAAGTTGCTCTGATTAGAGTTAAAGCTCCGTTACAATCCACCCTGAAGCCCACACCCCATCCCTCCATCTGTAACCACATCATCAAGCCCATCTTCTGCACAACATCTACCTCACCACCTCAGTTCATCAGGAATGCTCGTCCTAAATTCCTGCCTCACCTTGATTGACCCTCTTTGCGAGCACAGCATATTTGTCTCCTCTTCCTCTATTTTATGAGTCTCTGTGCTACTTCTCCTAAGTAAGTGGAAAGTGTATGCCTTGCATTTCTTTTGTGCCTTCCAAAGTATTTTTATTTTCATTTATTTTTTAATTGAAAAATTTTTTCATACGAATATGTTGTGATCACGGTTTCCCCTCCCCCAACTCCTCCCAGACCCTCCCCATCTCTCCACCACCCAACTCCATGTACTTTTGTACTCTCTCTATTTAGAAAACAAACGGGAAAAAGACCCAACAACCCAGAATCAAAACCAACCAACAAACAAAAGACAGACACACAAAAGTCCATAAAAATGCAAAATTAGAATCTGTAATATATACACAAAAGAGCAGTAAGACAAAAAAAAATGCCCAAGTATGGCAATATGACACAAAGGCTCTTCAAAAATACCACTGAGCCCTTTCTGTGTTTCCATCTATGTCTGGGCACCGGTCTGCCCCCAAGTGTGAGACTCCATTGGAGAAAATGACTTTTCCTTTTGCAAGCAGATGTCAATCATAGACAGTTTCTTGGTCAGGCTTGGGATCCCATGCCTACTTCCCTCTCTCAGCACTGGAACCTGTGTGGACCCTGTGTGTATGTCTCTGTGAACAAAGTGATTTTAGACGGATGTCTTAATAAACAACTTTGAGTTACTGAGCATGCGCTGTTCTGTTGCTATAGAGACAACATCTGGGTCTGGGGTGATAGGACAAATGTGATTCCAAAAGGCATTTTATACGCATACTTCATGAACATTCATTTTAATGCCTATGTAACCAAGAATCAGGTGCAATGAGTACCATCATTTTTCTAGTAATTTGGATGCTGGCCTTTTTTTTAAAAGTAGTGATGCACGGAAAATAAAATGTTCTCGTTTTATAAAAAAAAAAAAAAACGAAGCAAAACAGAAAATGGTGAAATTAAGTTGGTTATGGGTGGTGACTGAGTTGATGATAGGCACTAAGCCCATGGCTTACTGTGCTCTCCTCAAAAATCTTAAGTAGAATGACTATGACATTGAAGCAAAACTTCAATAAAGTGTGAAAATGTTAAGTCAGTCCTCTCTCTCTCTCTCTCTCTCTCTCTCTCTCTCTCTCTCTCTCTCTCTCTGTGTGTGTGTGTGTGTGTGTGTGTGTGTGTGTGCAGTTCACATGCACATAGCATGAGTGGAAGATGGGTGGAGTGCTCTAGCCATGCTGGTGGAGCACGTTACAGACAGGACCTGCTCTATCGCAAACAGTCTGTGGTCTTTGGGGCACTTTTCAGTAGAAACAATACACAGGTTGGACAGCACTATTCACCTGACCCCTGACTCCTGAGTTCTCTGTGCAGGAACAGGACAAGCCCAGGGGACCCCCAGAGCCCCTGAGGTCCTGCCCACGCCCCATGTTTCCAACTACAGCCTAGCCATACTCACTTGGGCTTGGCCAAGGGCTCAGGCTCCTTTCGGGCCTTCCCAACAGGGTTTTTCTCAGCTTCTTCTGCTGTGACCAGGTGGAATTCAGCTTCAACCTTGCCCTGCATAAGACAGAAACTGCAATTTCTGGGGGCAGAACCAGCATTCTCCAAGTGCCGTCATATTACCAGGAAGTATTTTGACTAGTCTGCTGGTTTGTTTTGAGAACTATCAGTTTTCTCATCCTGGGAGAAACTATCTTGTGAGGAATCATAAAAGCCCCAGGGTGAGAGAGAACTCAGTGGATAGAGTGGTTGTTATGAAAGCATGAAAACTCAAGTTCAGATCCTTATCACTCATATAAAAGACAGAGGCAGAAGGCAGGAGACAGAGACAAGCAGATGCCAGGAGCCCAGCAAGCTGAAGTGGTGAGTTTCAGGCTGAGCGAAGCAACCTTGTCTCGATGATGATGATGATGATGGTGGTGGTGATGATGATGGTGGTGGTGATGATGATGGTGATATGGAGAGCAGTGAGTGAAGACATTATAACATCAATGTGTTCACTACACATGTATGCTAGGCACATGCACCTGTGCACACATGTGCACATACAGGCATTAACCATACACACCATCACCACCACAGAAGCCCATAACGATGCTACTGATGAGTTTTGTGTATGGAAAGGGTACCACATATACAATTGCACACAGATTTATAGATACAGATCTCCCACGCGGATCACTGCCATCATTAACATAAGAGTAAATAAGACGAGTGATGGAAACAGAGTACTCATTAGAGAGGGAGCTGAGACTCATGTGGCAGGCCTCTTTCTGTCAACGACTTTCTTTTCCTTCAGTCCTTGGGAAGGAATTAGTGGATGTGACCCTGAATTTTCAGAATAGCTTCCCAGCCACCCATCATTGTGTGTGTGCATGCGTGAGTATGTGCATGCATGCATACATGCATGTGTGTTCACTAATGATATCTGAACTAGTCTTTCTTTTTAGAACTACCTCCCACTCCGCTATGATAAACAGCCCTTCTGATTTGGAAGTTGGGAGTGTCAGATGACTCTTTCAAGCATTATGCCAAAGTTGTTAGAAATGATATAAACTCTGGACTGGCAAACCACAGTGCAGTAATCAAGTCATCCTCCCTTGTTTAATTATTCATTTACCACATGATAGGCCCTCTGTAGGCTACTGCCAGTCCAGGCCCTGGGGACTCTAATCAGCTGGAACTCCTGTTCTCGAGGAATAGCTTTCCTCTCCCCCTGCCTCCTTGGACTTTGTGCGCTGAGATCCACGGTGATATGACAGGAAGGGGACAGTAGAGCTCATAGATGAAAGCGTCATAGAAGCATTGTAACAAATGCAATCAATGTCACAGTGGCTCTCTTCGGGACACACGATTGCAGACCATATGAGTATTTGGTCTATATCTTATCCCACACAACCATGAATATGTGTGTAGTCTCTCATTTTCATTGACAAACTAAGGCAGTCGTCATGCTCAGAGAATATTTAAAACTGGAAATAAGTAATCTATAGCTTCCATACTTGACAGTCATGCTTCCATACAATTATCAGAATGTAATAATAATAATAATAATACTGAAATTCAAATTGCAACTGTACATCTTGTCTCTGGCTCTATTTCTATTATCTCTTGGTCTATCTCAAAAAACAAGCAAAGTAGCTATTCTTTTTCATAGATAGAGATCTGAAGCTAAAGGTCAAATCATGTTTCCAAGGATGCACAGATATAATAAGCTGTCCAACTAGAATCTGAATCCTGGTCTATAAGACATGAAGTCTCCTGACATTGCCATGACAACAAACTTCCTGACACTTATACTAGATTAGAAGGTTTAAATGCAGTTCTCAAATGATTGCGTGATATCTTCATAACCACCTCCTAAAGGTATTTGTCTCCCTGGTTCCTCATCTGTCAGGTGTTCTAGAATGATCCGGGCATAACATCTAGGATGTGCTAAAGTATCGAAACTCCAGGGAGCTCCTTAAGACTTGATGATTGGAAGGAATCTAAGAAACCAGCTTCAAATCCACGGCCAAGGGAGCAGTCTCACTATAGAAGCAAATCTTTCTTCCAGAGCCCTTTCTGAGGTGCTTTAACCCTGCTGAGCAGTGTTTTGTATACTCAGAACTTCTTCCTGTTGCTCCAATTTGATAGAGACTAGGTTTGAGAGAGGTGCTAACGAATTACCAAGTTCTGTAATTCTTAGAACAGGGTGCAAACCAACAGGGGACACTCAGGTTGAGAGTAAAAGAACCATAGCAGCCTCTTTATAGTCTACTGCTTAATAATAATAATAATAATAATAATAATAATAATAATAATAATAATAATGACAATGACAATGACATCCCTGCAGCCTGAATAGTGTTTCATACACCTATGATCCACTCAAAGTACCCAGGAAAGTAGATAGCATTCTCGTGTCTGAGTTGCAACCAAAGAAACCCAGGTGTGGAGATGCTTGCCAATCTCTGTTATAAAACTGTGCTGTGAGTCCTGGGGTTCTTGTATCAAGTCCCATTATTTTTCTTTTTGTGTTCAAGGGACTCCTTGTTGAGGAGGACAGAGCACTTGGACATGGCTGACTAAATGAGTAGAGACGTGAGGCCAACTTATATCCAAGTTATGAATTAAAATCTGTCATTCATTCACTGGTTCAAAAGCCTCGTTCAACCCTAAGCACCGTTAAGTGTCCTAGGATCCAGAAATGTTATTTAATTTGCTTATCTACTTATCAAGAGAAAGAGAGTATGTGTGGCATGTGCACCCGTGTGTGTCAGGCAGAGGACAATGTGCAGGAGTCCATTCTCTTCTCTACCTCATAGGGAAACTGTACCCAGTTCCTCAGGCTTGGCAGAAAGTGCCCTTACCCACTGAGCCACCTTTAATAACAATGACTAACTGGTTTTCTGTAAGGTTTTAAAGGGATGCCACAGTCTTTGCTATCATTCTGACATAGGTATTTGCATTTGACACCAGTGTTTGGGTTGGAAATGGAGAGTGTGAGGACTGTGTAGAATGGCATAGCTCAGCATGGACAGTAGTTGAATGAACATAATCTAGTGATCTGTGTTGAAACAGTGTGACTTTGAGTGAGTTGCTGGTCAGGTTTAAGACTCACTCTCCCAAGGATGCTCAAAATACGAACACCCCCACCCCAGCATAAGGCTACTCTCAGACATGCATAGATGAGTCTCACGGGTCCAGAGCGTAACAGGAAGATTATACAAGGAAGGCTGAGCACATAAATTCTGCCCTTGGCATAGAAGGCATTAGTTTATTATGAAGAGCCTTACTTACCTATTCCAGCCTCAGGAACACAATGGGGGAAGGTGTGACTATCACATTCTGATAAACACCACTCCTCACCGCCTATCTCTGCACCCAGAGTGCTTCACTTCCTACTCTACCATCAATATTCAGTCTCACACCAAGCAGAGGTCTTAAGCTAATAATATCCTACAAAAGTAATTTAAAATCAGGGCTAAAGGAAAAAATATGGGCAGTTTGAGAGACTATCCATTAACCTCATGACATCTGCAGATGGGGAAAAAAAAGATAAGGAAAGGTCCCTGAAGAGACTGTGTGTGTGCTGTACCAGGGTTACAGCTTATGCTTCAAATTTCAACACACTGGGAGTGGCTCTCAGGAAACACAGAAGAGACCGCATTCAGAATGGACACAGTCTTTGTTTTTACCAGTAACTATTGCTCATTAGAATGCAACCTCACTGGTATTAAAAGATTGATTTGCAAACATTCATGGCAGAATGCACATTGATAAAATACTTTAAAGAAAAATGCATGTGCGATGTGTGGCTTGGATCTGAAATGTCCCTATAGGCTCATGTTTTGAGTGCTTGCTCCCTAACTGATTATGCTATTTTTTGAGGACTGTGAAACCCTCAGGAGGTGAGATCTTGAAAGTAGGTCTCTAGAGAAGGTCATCTGGTCTTATCAGCCTCAGTCTCTGTTTACTGGTCCACCACGAGAGGAGTGACCTTTGCCACACACTTTTGCCAGCTATGTGGACTGAAGCCGCCAGAACCTGTGAGCCAAAATAAATCTTCCTCCTTAAGTTGTTTCTCTCATAGCCATATGAAAGTGGCTGATCGACTCATATGTATGTATGAGTACATATATGTGTGTTCACTGTGTATACCCATGTTCGCAATCTAGGAAATTCATCTCTGAGTACCTGAATTAAAGAATAATTCAGACCTCAGAAAAGTCTTTTGTACTGAGCACAAACATTCTTGAACCAGACGTTTCAGTTGTCCTGTGTGCTCTAACTAGGCGTCTCAGACTCTTCTTGGATTTTTTTTTGTTTGTTTGTTTGTTTGTTTGTTTGTTTTTTTGTTTTTTGGCTATAAGTCTGAAGCCAGCTAATTTTGATAGAAGATGATATCTAGAAAATAGAATCCAAGCACTGAAAGTCTTATTTGTTACTGAGTGATTTTGATCCTAGATTCTTTCAGAGGGTACAGTTAGATGATGTGTTTTTCAAAAATTTCATTAGTCTGTAGTGACACAGTCAAAAATAAGTCAGTGAGGAAGAGTTTCATCTTGATTCTAATCATTGGTAATTAGTAGATATGACTGATTATTCCATCATTTTGGGGGTGGGAAAGTAGAGTGGTCATAATTTTGCTTTATGATAGCAAACTCTTAGATGGATGCTAACTAAAAAAGAGAGGGAGGAGGGAGAGGGGAGGGGAGAGAGAGAGAAGAGAGAGAGAGAGAGAGAGAGAAGAGAGAGAGAATAGAGAGAGAGAGAAGAAATGGAAAAAATGGTGAAAAACCCAGTAGGTGAAAGTTGATGGCATCAGAGAATATTTATATTGTCAGTGTTACCTGCAAAGGTAAAAATGAACAGATCTTACATTTGCCAACCTAACCCATCCAGAAACTCAGCAGCATCTACAGCAGGACCATTGGTTCTCTGGGAAGTAAATAGTACCCTGTATTATATATACTGACTTTCTAATAAACTACAGTGTGGTGACTTTCACATCTACTCCATTCAGGGAAAATGTAAGGAATAGAGATTAAGAGAAGCAATGTTAGAGAGAGCAACCTGATAACTCAGGCCTAGTCTCACCAAAGAGATACATTTCTGGGCATGTCTGTGAGAGTGTTTCCATTAAGGCCTGATTAGGAGAGAGGCATTGACTCTGAGAGGCTCCACACCTTGGTCTGGTACTGAATAAGGAAGGGGAGAGGTTAGCCAGTAGACTCCCCTCTCTTTGTGCTCCATGTAGTGTGACCAGCTCCTGCTGCGTCCCTTAACCCCCGAGTCAAAATAAAACTGCTTATCCTTAAGTTGCTTTTGCCAGGTAAATGTCACAGCAGAGGGGAAGTGACACACAGGAAACATGGAGATAACCTGCACCTCAGCCATAGTTTTCCCGAGATGCTCTGCATGTGAGGATATGTGCACTCTCCTGACCCTTTACACTTTTCAAATTTCCTGTGGACATAAATACTCAACCTTAGAACAGCCTTTGTGCACAAACACTATCCTCTGCTCTTAGCTGGAATCCGCTACACGTGTCACGATCCACATGCTAAGCAGCCTCCTCAGCCAAGCCGTGAACACAGAGATACCAAGAACTCACCTTCCTCATCACTGAACCTGTAGCTTTTAGCCACAGAGGCTAGGGAGAACGTCTCATGAGACCTTAAGTACAGCTGCCTCCTTTTTAATTTAGGGCATGACAACAGCTCTAGGACCTAACCTTGAATAGATGCTAATTCGTGGGATTTGCCTGTAGAAGGAACTCTCTGACCCCCATACCTTACTCGAGTGATTTATTTAAAGATGGCTTTCAAGACGACTAGTTGGTGAAGACGTATAAAGCTGAGGGTGTGGTGTGCTCGTGCCCTTCAGCTCTGCCAAGGGCAGCCACCCCGAGTGACCCCCACAGCCAGCTCGTAGTGACTCCAAGGACAACAGCGCTGCACACCAGGAGCTGGGCGAATCCAAGTGTCTAAATTATACAGCTTGGACTACTGATGAGCAGCTTTAAAAATAAGCCTGGCAGGTGGCGGAGACTGGAAACAAATCCTCTCTTCTCTGCCAATGACTGGGGCACAAAAAACGCCGAACATTTCCAACACTTTGTGGATGGTGTATATACACTCCTGAGAAGAAGTGCGGTTGGGGAGCCCCCACTCTATAGCTCAGCTTAGTCTGCAACTTACAATGTAGCCTCTGTTAGTTTCTGATTGGGAGAAGTCCTTCTGCCTCAGCTGCCCAAGTGCTGGGAGAAGAGGTTGAGCCATCATCCCCAACACTTTTCGTAATTTCAAAGCATGAGAGGACCCGTGCAGGGTTAGAATTTGAGCCTGTGCTACAAAAACACCTCTGGGGCATCTTCTTCAGCCCTTGCACCTTGGAGACTCGGAAGCTGAGACTCACGAGACAGAAGGTAACCCAACAGTGGCCCAGGTTTTCCTTCACATGTCGTTCTTGGGTGATCCCCCTTCCTGTCACACTAGGAGAAAACTCCTGGTGGGTTGGTTTCCTGGGTTGTATGTTGGTTTGTTACAGAGCAAAGAGGGCAAGGGGAAGCTGGGGCCAACTTCCTTCTATAACCACAGTAGGACTTCCAGGATCTGACAGCGACACAGTGCGAGTTAAGAAGAAAGTTGTTTCACATTCTCCCTTTAAGTTACATAAGGGAAAATACAGGTTTAAAAAAAACTTAATTCATGATAACATGGAAAGAAGACTAGGCACAGTACACAGTATGCCTGGAGGGTCATGAGTTCAAGGCCAACCTGGTCCACATAGAGAAACCCTATCTACCATGAACAAAATATGTAATCTTGTAAATAGGATTTTCCTTTCTTTCTTTATCTTAGAGCATTTCCTTTAGAAGAGCTAAAATTATAAATACTTTCTCTTCTCTTTGAAATGTATATAAACACCTTTGAAAACTAAGTAGGCTTTATCCTTTAAAATGTGCAGGCCTGTCTTTGTCAAGGGCTTAGGAACTGCTTTTCTGCAAAGTAAACATCAAGAAAGTTAGCATCCTAGTCTGGGGCTTGCAATGTGCAAGTCCAGCTACCTGGGAGACAGGGAGACCAGAGACCTTGTATATGTGTAAATAAATGAGAGAAGGAGGCCAGGGGTGGGAGGGAAATAGAAATAAATCTACTGCCACTTCTGAGTAGGAGGGTGAGAAAGTAAACTGGCCAAAGGGAAGCTTGGGTTCTTCGTGGGTAAAGCACGCTGGCATGGGAAAAGAAGCAGGCTCACTGTGCGGTTACTTGGAGAGCTGGTACCCTTGACCAGACATGACTGTTTGAGGCTGCCTTTTGCAGAGGCTGTGGTTTGCTTTTCAAAGACTGGTGCTGCAGAGGTCAGAGACAGAAGAGGGAACGCAGGCTTCCACAGTCACTTGGGATCCTCCAATGTCAGTTTGCATATTCAGCCCTTCACGACCTATGAAGCTGTAACTGCCAACACTTGTCCCTTCCACAGACAGATCACACACTCCACAGTGGCAGCTGAAGGCTGCTTTTCTAGTCTGTCCTCCCGAGAGACAGGAAGCTCCTTAGGACGGAGGCTGCTTCCTCCTCAGCCGTTAAAGATACCTCTAGGAAAGCCCTGTCCCGATGACAATCCCTGTAACTGCCACAAGAACATGAATGTCTGATAGAGCCCCTAGATGAGCTACACTCAAAAGAGGAAACCTCACAGTAAACAAAAACAACATTTAATTAACAGCTCCTAAATGTAACAAACAGCATTGATGACAGATTGCCAAAACCCATTATCAAGGTCAGTTCATTAGAAGTAGCATTTATGATGCTTTAAAGGATGGTGAGAGAGGCTATATTTCTCCTCTGTTTTCTTGACCCCTTAGGAATAAACATTATTGTTTATAGACTCAGATATTTAGATATTTAACACTCACTACCATGCCACAACACACAAATTCCGACATTCGTTGAATACTTGCAATGTTCCACACACAGATCCTGGGCCCTTTCAATGTTACAGCAGCCTCGGGAGATACTCACGTTCACTCCCCCTATTTTTTATGGGTAAGGACCCAGAGACTGGGGCCTGAAGTTGCCTGGGATTGCACAGTGGGTAATAATGGAGCCTGGCTCACACAAGAGTTGGCTTTGAACCCCCTTTGGACTCCCCTATAGCCAATTAGCAGCCATTTCTCTTCCCTCCGGTCTCTGCCAGCCACCAAGCAGTTTTCCTGGATTGCTTATTTGTACATTTTGTGTAGGTTAAGTCGGATATCACGTGGTCTCTGTTCCTAGCTTCTTTCCCTCGGCATAATGTTTTCAAGGTCTGTCTGTGCTCAGTACTGCGCTTCTTCCCCACGGCTGAATGATAATCTCCACTTGAGCACGTGTATTGTTATTTATTTATTCACTCATCAGCTGACGGAGGCCAGGGTGTTTCCACTTTTATGACCAACACCGTCGTGACCTTTCACAATTCCATTTCTCAAAGTTTGCTGGGAGCCTCTATGCTGCTACATCCAATAGATACACCCCATGTATCAGACACAGGCCCCATGGGTCTGGCCCTGCTGCCGTCCTCTCAGAGCATGGCATGTCCTGACGTAAGAATGACCTCACTTGGGATCTTGCTGTTTGAAGTGTAGGCTCCTGGGCTTCCCCATATAACAAATAAGGATCTTCTATTTAGTAGCTTCCTGGGGGATTCTTATGAACATTGTACATTAAACTTCATTGATGGGGCCGAGAGACACTTAATGGTTTATCCCAAGTTCCATGTGCAAGGTCCTGACTTGAGAGCACGTATTTAGATTCATAAAGCATTTGTCTTGTTATGGGAATTGTTCTGGTTTGAATGAGAAATGAATAGGCCCTGGCATTTGGGAACTTTGGACCTGCTGGTGATGCTGTTTAGGGAGATGGTACAGCCTTGCTGGAGGAAGTGTGTCAGTGGGGGTGGGCACCGAGAGTATATGGCCTCGCCGCACTTCTAGTTCACTCTCTGTTTCAGGTTTGTGGTTGAGGATGGAACCTCCTAGCTTCCCACTCCAGTTGCCATGCCTACCACTTGCTGTCATGCTTACCTCACCATGATGGACTCCTCTCCACCTGGAACTGTAAGCCAAAAGACACTATTTTTTCCAAAAGCTGCTTTTGGTCACGGTATTTTAACACAGCAGCAGTAAATGATACCAAGAGAATCCCACTGGCCCTTTAAGAGTTCCATCTCTGGGTTTCTGTGTTAGCCTCTTTGTCTGGGATTGATTCTCTCCAGCCACAGTCTTACTTCCTATGTCCTGGCCCAGAACCAGCATAGAATTAGAGTGTAGTTAGGCCTCAGTAATTCCTCCAGGGACCTGGAAGACCACGGATGGCTGGTACCTCAGGTTTCTCACCAATATTATCAGGTCACAGGGAACTAAACTAAGACTGGAAGAGAGAAGAAAACTTTCCAGAAAATATAAGAAGAGCATCAGACTCCCAGAGGGTTCCTTGCCTCACACCCACTAAATCCAGAGCAGAGAAAGGCTAGCCGGAGAGTCCTGCTGTCTGCCACTTCTGTACAACCTACTTGGCCACTTGTACAATCCGGTTATCCCTATAGAAGAGCAATGGGGTGAGGAGTTCAAAGAACGTTTAAAAGGAGCATCCCACCCAGTCAGTATCTTTGAAAGATCAGGAACTCTAGCCACATGTGGTCCTGGGTAGAGTCTAATACGGACCAAACTCGCAAGGCAGAAGGAAGAGAAAAGTCTCTACCAGTTACCACCCTCTTCAGAAATTTGCAAAAGGATAGGCTGACTTTACAATTGTGCCCTGTGTTTGGAGGTTAAGGAAGGAGAGGATTATACTCAGACTGTGCATTAGCCACGATTTTATGCCTAATTTCAAGAAATGTTTAAAAAATTAATGCCAGGGGGCATGAGTTCAGATGCAATGAGGGAATATTGCCCCAACAGAGATAGCTTATAAATCAGGCTGAAATAGGATTATTGATGCATTTATAAAGGTTTGGGACGTCTAGCTTCTTGGCAGGAACTTTGCTTTGAGAGCTCTAAAAAGTCATCTCAAAGCACTTAACTTGAAGCTTACGAAATGACTCACCCAGAGAGCACAGTGTCTCCGACAGCTGCCCAGCTCCCCTCCTACAGTAGCTGTCACTTACCGTGAGCTCTTTGCTCTTTGCAAAAGGCCACCAGCCACGCACGCGCTTTTGCTGGAATATGGAGATTTTGTTCTCCCCGCTTGCATTTTCAAACTTGGACAGGTCGCAGGCTTTCGCAGACTTGGCCGCCCGGGGGAAGCTGTTAAGGTTCATTTCTAGGGAGCCTGTGAAGAGACACGCCCCTGACGGTTACTGAGGGCTTTCCAGTCTCCATGGATCAGCACAGAATCACATACGTACCGCCAGTCACGCACTCAGGGTGACATTGTGTGAGATGTGCCGACTACGAGTATGTGTAAATGGGATGGAGACGTGTACTGCCATAAAGAATTAATACCATGGTGGCAGGTGGAAGGCGGGGCAGTGCTACATGAAGCGTCAGGCTTCCGTGCGGGATACTGTTACTATTGGGCACCTTCCTGGCTCTCCGTTCGGTTCCCTGCGTCTGGGTGATGGGCCGCAGGTTTGTTGTACTTTAGTACTGATCTCCCCATAGCCCCCCCTCCCCCACTCATCGTCTTGCATTCAGGATCAACGTCTTTCACCCTTCACATCTATTCTTAGAACAGAAGTGAGCTTCCCAGTTCACTGCAATGTCGCTTCAGGTTAAGATACGGTCATAAAGGAGTCTTGTATCTCACATCAACAACTTTCCTATTATAAAAGAACATTTGTTAATGGCAAAACTCTAGCCCATGTACATCAGAAAAAAGAATTACTCTTACCAAACCGGCCATGGCTTGGTGTAGTGGCCCTAGCCTGCCTGCCCCTCCTTACTTTAAGATATACAGTTATATAAATTTTATTTATGAATATATTTATATAAATTTACGTACAATATAAATATTATGTTAGAGAAATGAGATTTTCCTCCCACATTCTTTTGCACTTAGCATATCCACCCCAACTTTCCAAACCACGGACTGTTCAATATCTTCATGGTTGCGAGGCTACTGTTTACTGAGTGCCCTTGTGTGTGAGGAGGTGGGGTCAGCTCTTTTCTCTAAAGACACGCTTTATTATTTTATTGTACGCATTTGTATGTGGGCCTGAATGTGTGCATGTGTCCCACAGTCATGTAGGCGCCCGTGCAGGGCATCGGATCCCTGGGACTGGAGTCTCAGGTGGTTGCGAGCCTCCTGATGAGGATGCTGGGAACCAAACCCGGGGTCCTCTGCACGAGCAGCCCATGCCCTTAGCTACCGGGTAACCTCTTCAGCCCCTCTGGTTGGCATAATGCATTAGTAATGAACTCAAAGTTTAACTAATAGATAGAGCTAAGATCTAATGTATATCTAATGTCTGAGTGTATTGGGGGCCTACAGTATGCACAGACTACAGTTTACTTTGTCAGGTCCTCAGGAATAGCACTAAAATTATTGTCCTCATAACACAATCACACTGAGCTCTCCCAAAGCTGGGGCGAGGTCCTTAACATGCACGCATGCTCAAGGAGGCCACGAGGCTTACCCAGGAAGTCGTCTGAGGACAGCCTTTCAAAATCCCAGACCTGCAGAACCAGCACGGCCGGAGTCTTACATTCCATCTTCTCCAGGGAAAAGATGTTCTCCCGTTTGCTGATGACCATTTGCTTCTCGGCTGGCAGATACTGGAACGGAAACAGGAAGCGCCAGTTGAAGTTGCCTTCTCCAGTCAGGGAGTTGTAATGCACGTCTGTCTCCTGCTTGTCATCCTCCAAACCCTTGATCCACCTGCACAAAGATGGAGGAGATCCAAGCACTCAGAGCGCGTCGTTCAGGCACTCGCAGAGTCAAGAGTGACTCGACCAACTTCAGCGCGTCTGAGCCACAGCTTAGGTGATATTTCACTTAGGTTCAGATGGAAATGTCCGTCTTCATATGAAAGAGAAAAGCTGGGATCCAAACCGAGACTTGTCCCAAGGCAGGGTGCATGAGTGCCTTTGGCTGTGCAGTTAAGATAGAAAGGAGGAAATGAAGCTCGAGTCCCTGCCACACTGGGAGTCCTCTTTGGTGGGGTGGGGTCATCTGCACACCAGAGTGTTAGAACGAGATTACATCGGAGCCTCTAAAATTGGGTGTTTGACCTGCTGTTGGGTCTGGGAATGGCTTCTCCTCTCTGATTCTGGGTCCTGACAGTGTAGCAGATTTGGGTCATTTGGGGTCCAGGGGGCAGAGGCAGCAAGGGTATAGGTGGGGCGCCCACAGCCACTGAGCTTCCAAGTCCTGACTCTACCTACTCGCGGTATAAAGAGTTGTATAACCTCTCTGTGTCTTACATCTATCTGTAAAAATTGAAACTCGTGGGGTTTGGCTCCTGGCTCATAGGATTGCTCTAAGGAACTACATGGCGCATTTGTTAAAGACCTTGGGGACTCCAGATGATCTATGACATTTTTTCTTCTCAGTATATTCCATTGTTTTCCCTCTATGCTAAGAATAATGTAATATTTTCCCCTAGTATATTCATGGTTAGTTGATCTGGAAAACAAAGATTTTTTTTAAAAATTCAAACTAATAGAGAATTCAAATAACTTTCTTTTTTAAAAAAGATTTATTTCTATTATTTTCTTTGTGGGTGTGAATGTGTGTGTGCATGCGTGTGCCTGCACCTGCGTGTGTGTGTGAGACTATGCACAAATGTGTGACAGTGCTCATTGGAAGCCAGAGGTGTTGAATTCCCTGGAGCTGAAGTTACAGGCACCTCTGGGCTTCCAGATGTGGGCGCTGGACTCAGGTCCTCTGGCAGAGCAGTGTGTGCTCTTAACTGCTGAGCCATCTCTCCAGGCCCCAAACCACCTGTGTTCTGAAAGCATCCATTTCTCATTCCTAGGGAAGATGAAACCCTTCCCTTCAGAGAGGGCGTGCCACATGGATTTAATGGCACATTTTGCAGGACACAGTGGCAGAGAGGAGTAGACACACTTACTGAGCTAAGGAAATGCCCTGGACTGTTAACAGCCGGGTGGAAGGACCATGAGAAGACCCTGAGAGTTGAGCAGCCAGGGTAGGTGGAGAACAGGAAGAACAGGCTGCCGTCGAGGTTAAGAGAGACTGACTGCGAAAGGAGAGGGTAGTGGTACTGGGTGATGCTTAGAGAACGAGAAGAGAAAGATTAATTAGAAGGATGAATCCGAGATGAGCCATTGGGGTTAGCAACAGTAGACCTGGGTTTGTGCTGGCCCTGGGGATCGAGGCAGCCCCAGGCAAAGGGTGTGAATATGGGTGGCTCTCTCTATACATCTTCATGGCCAGGACTTGAAAGTTTCTGAACTCTTCTAGAAGCCTTGCATGAGTCATGGTGAAATACCATTTTGCAGAACACGTTAATCTTTCCTGAATGTGATTCGAAAGCAATTTCAGATGATTTTAATTCTGTTCTCCAAGTATTAGCCTGCCAATTTGATTACCCCTTCTTCATCATAATTCATTTATCTATTCCCATTGTGGAGAAAAAAAAAATCTGAAGCACCGAGCATGCTTTGACTGCCAAAGTGCTTCTTGCTCAGGAAAGAGCAAGGGCTATCACTATAGGTTGCAATGAGTTTATATCTGAGTTCTATGTCCTCACCCTGACTGGGCTGAATGGAGGTAGGAATTGCAGTAGCAAATGATGAGGCCTAAATTCCAGCCTTTGCCTTCACTTTTTAAAGATTTTTATTTATTTTATGTATATGAGTACACTGTCGCTGTCTTCAAACACACCAGAAGAGGGCATCAGATTCCATTACAGATGGTTGTAAGTCACCATGTGGTTGCTGGGAATTGAACTCAGGACCTCAGGAAGAGTAGCCAGTGCTCTTAACCTCTAAGCCATCTCTCCGGTCCTTCCTTGACTTAGCATTATAATCTGTTGAACACATGCCTCTTCCCTCTATAACATGCATGCTGCTCTGCTTGCTTCCAATTGAAGGGCAGATACACTTTGAAGGACACTTAAACAAACATCAAGTTATCCTATATTCAACTGAAAGATAACTATATAAGATTTACACACTGAAAATGTTTTCATAAAATAATTCTTAACAAAATAATTGAACAAGACAAATATTTTACATAGAAAGTGTTAGATAAACACTTATCTAACAAAGCAGGACACTTCCTTCCATGGAATGTGGGTGGTGGCTTCCATAAAGCATAGATGGGCTAGAGACTAAAAGAGGCGGGGAAGGAGAAAGGAAGAATGGAACTTGTGGGGCACCTTACCCTTTGACATAAATATCGCTTGATTTTTGACCCGTGAAGATATTTTCATCTTCTAAAATAACATCTTCAGTGTTCCAGATGGTCACCCTCAGCTCGTATCTAGGGTGAAGGAATGCACTGTTAGGTGGACCACCTTGAAATGGGGTCAAAAGCATTGCCCTTTGTCTGTTAGCCTGACGTCAGCACTCAAGGTTGGTCTGTCAGAACTAAGTGGCCCAACAGGAGATCTCAGATTTGCCAGAGCACGACTGGGTTAGAGTAGCTCCTGCTTCTATGGGGCCAGCATTTTTCATATGAGGAGCTTGAAACTCAAAAGCCACCAATTCAACCACCTCTGTCAAACAACTCACACACCCCTGCCACTGGCCAGATGAAAAGTGAGGCACCACTGGCCAGAAGACCATCTTCCGTGTCAAATGCTGCAATCCTTTATTCTGCTACCAAAGAGTCTTCCCCTCAACACGGGCAGATTTACTTACCCTTTGGGTTTCCTTGGTGAAATGTCAACAGGAGGTCCAAGCTGAGGTGTATCTTTGGGAAATATATCCACCCACATCTGTAGACGACCCTTGTTGATAAAAGAAAGTTTCCTTCAGCTTTGAGAGGCGGCAGGGCGTGATAATTGACCATCCATTATTCTAAAATATCCCCTTATTAGAAGTGGATGTTAGATGTGGTTTGGTGTCTTTATACACAGGTAGCCTATTTGTTAACAAAGGTGGAGTCTTCTCTGGCTCTTCTTCTCTTCCCTTCCTTCCTTGAGCTAGACTCTCAAGTAGCCTAGACTGGCCTCGAACATAATTATGTATGTGTAGCTGGCCTTGAACTCCTGATACAGCTGCTTCTACTTCCCAAAATTCTGGAATTACAGAAATGTACCACCATGCCTTAGATAACACATTTTTACCAAGAGTTTACTGATGCATAAGTTAAGAGCTGGGGAAGGCCAAGAAAATATATATTGGGCCTCTCCTATGTAGTAGACATGGCACCATGCAGTCAATAATACAGTCTCAAGAATTTTTACATATCAGTTAAGCTTCAAAGGACTTTGTTAATCCAAATAGTTAAGATGGAAATACGAAACCAACAGTGACTTCAGAGCATAGTTTTTTTAACTCTGACGATACTAACATTATTGTTAGGTCTGTCTGTCTGTCTGTCTCACTCTCTCTCTCTCTCTCTTGGAGGCTGTCCTGTGCACTGTAGAATGTTTAGTTTAGCAGCATCTACAACATCTACCCACTGGCTACCAACAGCTCCTCACCTACTTCTAAGACCACAAACTGTCTCCAGACAGGGCTGTGTTCCCTGGGAAGAAGCTCAAACATCCTTGGATAGAATCACTACTGCAAGGCACACAGGATCAGCTTTTAGGGACAAGGACACTTGTTGTAGATGAACACTCCACTTTAGGCCGGACCTCTCCTGCCCATTACTGCATCCACCTTGGCAGGCATGAAGGTGTTTTAAAGAGACACGTTTGTCCCTTTCTTTAACTGTAAAACTAGTGACATAATGGCTCCCAAGAAAGTGGAATTTACTCAGGAATTTCATGTGTGAGGTGGAAAAGGATGACAACTGATACTAGCTCATCTTGCAAAAAGAGACACCATATAGTCTGACAATTTTCCAGATAACCTAGAAGGAGAGACTGGAGCAAAGTCAACAATAGACCACTGATGGGGGGAGCATCTCTTGAACAGTCCTGCCTAGGTAAGTGTGCAGACCTCTTGAACTCCACTAACCTAAATGTCATGCCAGGGTCTTTAAAATCGACTGGGGGTTCAACCCCTTTATCTTCTTCTCAATATGGACACAGGTAATAAATCATTCTTTGCTTTCACCATGACTTTGTGTGATTTGCCTACTGTGGATGAGTCACCAACCCTGACTTCTTAAGGCTGGCAAGATCCAGGCTCTGCCCTTAACAACACTGGTAACAGTACCTGCTCCATTCCTGGCTTATCCTTGTGGTACAGTGGCCTTGTTTCTATGTGCTCAGGAACCAGCCTACACCCGACCTCAGGAATGTCCTCCCAAGAGTGTAACACCTTGAGGGCCAAGTGTTCATAAGACTCCACCATCTCCTCTGCAGGGGGCAAAGATGAGGGAAAGGCTTGTTAGAAGCAAGAGTGGGGCTGTGGATGCCATGTAAGCACTTCCCTTTACCATGCATCCTAAAGACACTAGGACATAGTAGGAATAAAAGAAAATAAAAAATAGAAAGAACTAGAGGTGGCATTGTAGCAAAGAAAAAGAGACTGAATGTAGAGAGAGAGAGACATCAATCATGCCCTGGAGAATGGGGGAGTTTCTCTCTCTCTCTCTCTCTCTCTCTCTCTCTCTCTCTCTCTCTCTCTCTCTCTCTCTCTCTCCAGATTACTGGAGATCCCACAACAAACGGATGCCAGACACTAAAGAGAATGTTTGTTCACACCATGGTGTGGGAGCCTAGGAATCAGGGTGGCCTTTAGTAAAATGGTGGCATTAAGAGTGGTTGTAGATGTCTTCTCTTTGCCTGGGATCTCCCAACTATAAACACCCCATACTTCATTCTACCAAAGGAGGTGACTCTTGGCTTAAAAGATAAAAGCAATAATAAAAAGCACAGATGGAAGGAATATCACAAAGAAGACAAAATTGTTGATAGAATAAAATCTTGACGAAGCTTATAGTGATGATAACTATAAGATATAAGGTGATATAAGATATAAGGCATAAGATAATCAAACCTGACTTTATAGAAAGGGATCACAGAAACAACCACCTCGTGGTGATAATTATATCAGCAGGAGCTTAGAGAGTCAGGTAATCGATGAATAGAACCTTTGTCATAAAGTTTAATCACTCAGGAACTGACATTATGAACATAATTGTAGATTTGTAGAGTGCAAAACTGCTAACTTTTTAATCATTATTTAGTCAAGTGTAGAGTTTTGACCAAATAATTACATCACCATTAAAGTATATTGTGAATAGGAAGTTTTTTTTAGAAGAAGTCCATATCAATTTATTATCAAAGACTGTCTAAACAGCAAAAACTGTGTGCTAGCATCCTCTGAATGTTCTTGAATCCAAAACAAAGAAGTAAAAAATAAAAATGGTGGAAGTCTATAACGTTGAATCAGGTTCGATATCACCTCCATTTGACTGTAGTAAAAGCATGGCAGCTTTGGAGAGAGGCAGTAACTGCCCAGATGTGGTGGCACCAGAATTGTGCCATGTCATTAAAAATGCCTTGTGTCCCCTCCTCCCACATTTATGGAAACTTCTTTGGGATCTGCAGGGTGTGTGCTGTGATACTTGTGGGAAAATATCCCTCTTTTGGTGCTACAATAAGATAGTTTGGTACAGCCCTTGCAGGATGATGGGTTGCACCTACTGTTTAAGGCTATATGGCATTCCCTGAGAGCTCTCTGGCTTGGCACATTTGCAAGTTCTCAGCAACACACACACGAAGACCGAAAGGAAGCAGACCAGGATGCAGTGGAGTTACCTGAACCTTGTGATTGTGAGTGCTTGCCATTAGCCTACTTGATTTTCTGTCTTTTCCGTTTGTAATTAGATGACCCACTGTCCCCGAGCCTCAGCCACTGGAACAGGCTTTTTAAAAGAAGAGCTACATCGGCAGAGCCATGTGCTGGGAGTTACCAGAGTCGGCTTCAGTGAAGACTGTTTTCCCAGAGAAGACCTTCTTTCCAATCTGTATCTTCCCGGGGCGAAAGTGTGGTCCGTCCAGCATGTTGTCTTTGCAGAGCTTGGTTAGGATTTCCGTGGGTTTGGCTGTGTCCCTCCAGGCATTGTACCCTTCTCTGAGAAGAGGAGGAAGGCAAAGGAAGTGAGTCTGGCTGCACTCTAGGGGACATCCTTAGAGGACCCCAATAAAAGCTCTTGTCAGATGTGGCTTGTGTAGTGTCCCTCAGTGATACACCCGGGCTAGTGTGTTTGGCTTTGTTTCTTTTTCTTCTCTTTCGAGCCAAGCACCTTTGCAGAAGCGCAGCTTGCATGTAAGGAAGGGCTTGCAGGCAGCTTGACATAAAATAGTTTGCAGGAAATCTTGATTTCTTTAAAGTGATACACTCTTCTTTATAAAAGAACATCAAACTGAAATTCATATAATGAAATTTATCATTTGAAGTTGACTGGTTCTGTGGTACTATATATGGTCCTAATATCATGCAGTCACTCTATCCGCCTAGTTATAAAACGTTGCTGTCACCCTGAAAGGAGTCCCTGCATCCAAACTGCACTTACTCTTTGTTCCCACTCCCCAGTACTGTCCCCCTACCAACCCCCACACCGCACACAATTTATCATATAGACTCATGTTTTCTAATAAGTGACCTTCCTGGGTCTCCCCAACCCTTTCAATCCCCTAAGCTATTTTGGAAGAAGTGAATCACTGGACACAGGGGCAGGCCCTGGTTTTCACCCACTCCCTGCTTCCTGCGCTCCCACAATAGGAATTGCACGATCACATGTCCTACACATCAAGAAGGCAATTGTTTCTACCACTTTATAGCACGTTCCTATGATTGAATACTGTGTGGGCCCAGTACATTGAAGACTGCAAGCAATATTAAATGACAGCCATAACACACCTAAGCTACAAAGTAAGAACAATAAACAAATTGTAAAGCATGTAATCCAATTGGAAGAGAATAATATAGGAAAAGGAAATAAGCAAAAATGTATACAAATATTCAATTTTGTCAATAAATTATGTAAAATAGTGAATTGTGCAAATTATTTGATTTGTAGTGATAAGTTATGTAAATTATTTTCCATTTAGGAAAAGTGGTTTTTGACTCACACAATGGAACTTCAATGAATGTCTCAAGTTCCCTGGTTGTAATTTGTAAGATTTTGTTAAAAAATATAATCAGATACAACACACTTAAAAAGAAAATCAAGCTGGTAGCCTACATTTTAAAATAAAGTCGATTTGCAAGCTTTTGTAAAGAATGATTTAAATCTATTCTTCCTTCACTCATAAAGCAAATTTTAGAGAACTGATAGGAAATTGCATGCAAACTCTTAAAACAGCAGGTTCTAAGCATATACAGCTGCTGTTGTTTACACAGTTCTGACCTACTGACCATGTTAGCGATGTTTACATCGTATTGACCAGTCTTCATCTAGTACCTACCATCCCCCTGGGAATCCTGAACACCAGGCACAGGGGAATGCACAAGCACACCACAGCCTGACTCAGCTTTTGAAGAACTGGCCCTGAGTCTTAAATCAAAGCTGCTTTCCCAGCCTCATTGGCCCTCAAGAGCATGGAATAGTCTCTTCAAACCAGCTCTGCCGATATGATCTGCTAACCTCGAGATAAGCACATGCTCAACCCAGATCTCCACAAAGCTGTGCTCCCGAGACACCAACAGCGTCCCCACAGATGAAAACTTACATCTCATACTGGCTCTGCAAGCCACAGATGGCTCTGTGTTTGCTGTAGAAACGGTTCTCCAGGTCAATCTTGGTCTCCCCAATGAGGTCATCTGACCCGATCATGTCATGGTCATAAATGAGGACGGAGAGCAGGGACTCCTTTGGGAAAGTGGCCTGGATCTCAAATGACCTGAATCCAAGCAGAGGGCCAGGAATTAGCAATGTCTGGCAGCATGGAACTTCACCAGGTTCCTTCTGGTTAGTACTTCGTGGTCCACCTTGTGGATGCACTGACTGGATTGATGGTTCAGTTAGCACTGACAGGTATCTGTGTACTTTATTCTCCAGGTACAATCAACTTCTGATTTCATTATCAAATTTTTATAGACAATGATTTGCCCTTTCATAGGTCATATCTTAGAGCTCTTGGCCTGATTTTCAGTGTGATTTCAGACCTGAACTCTGTGTCTGTTAAACATTGTGCATCTTACTTAATCTCTTCCACCCTCCATGTATGAAAATGAGAACAAATAGGACCTTTTTAAAAAATAACATGGTGGGGGCAGTTGATCACATAAAACACACATCCATCTTCCAGGTTTTCAGCGCATACACAGTGAGAATACTATCGTTCATTCCTGTTACTGCTTTGTCGCGAAACACCAGCTGGAGTTTTCAAAGAGAAAACCTCACTGATGGAACCAAAGAATTGCAGGGCTGTAATGCTGTCTCTACAAGGCTGAGCCCCCGTGAGAACAGAATCATTCTGACTTCCACACCACTGGAGCTTGCACTTGGCTGTCGGAGAATACATATTTAGTGGCTATTTCTTTGAACTACAAAACACATCAGAAATCTATATCCAGTACCTCTATCTTGTGGATAAGGAAACCAAAAATCTTGAGAATGTAAGTGAAGAATCATGAATCAAGCCTCCCTGGATTACTCGGTGGGATCCTAAGACTAGTATAGCCACAAGTAACCCTTCCCAGTGAGAAAAATGTCAGTTTATAGCACCAGTGACTATAGCTGATGGAGCAGGCTCTAAAAGGTCCTACATGGGGCTGCACAGGGGAGAGATCCATGGGCCCTTCATCTGTCAAGCGTGGTGATTCTTTTCTTGGCTTCAGTATTGGTGGTGCCTTTCTTAGCATCACTATTTAGATTCTAGGCTGTAATGGCTATTCTAGGGGTTTGTTGGAAGGAAGCACCCAACATCCATCCCTGGACTTTGCTATCATTGTGTTAGTTACCCAGGACGGACTTAATAATGGCTTCACTGTCCCTGGCAACAATGACAGAGAACATAATGGCTCTGGCCCTTCTCATCAAGCTGTGCTCAAATGAATGCTGTCTGATTTTTACTGGAGCTGTCATTCAAAGAGTTTGCAGAACCCCGGTACAAAGGTTGGATTCTTGGTTGCCCTGGAAACTCCTAGACTTACATCAGGTCATATGTCAGTAATAATATCATTAGATTGCTACTAGCATTCGTTGCTTGAGTAAAGATCATTAAAATGAGCAAAACCTGAGGTAGTGAAAGTATTTGAAGGCTCAAATATTTGAAGTATTTGAAGAAGTTTCAAAATCAAGATGGCTCCTTTGTTCATCCATTCATCTCCTAACTTCTTATTCTGACATTTATCACACGGTCACTGTGGGACAGGTTTAAGAGTAGAATCATTTCCAGTGGGTGAGGCATACAAGAAGTTGGCAGAAGAAGATGACAGGAGCCAAGATCAAGTCATGGGCAAAGTGTTGTGAGCTGGGGGGAAAGGAGCATAAAGGGAAGTCTCATCCCCCAGGGAATAGACTGCAGATAGCTCTCCTGGCTCTAGACTTGTGGAGCTCAGACTTGCCCCTCCCCGTCTTCATGGGACTTGCCACAGTGTCATAATCCCTGATTCATTTTTCTCTCATTAGTCATAGGATCCCTAAAAGGCACTGACTGTGGAGCATCTGACATAAGATGGATTCTCTGTAACCAAGAAGGAACCAATCAAAGTAGGCAGATGTCACATCGAGGACCCTGCAGAGATAAGCAAGCCAGAGTCAGTGAGATGTTTTAGTCACCCAAGATGAGCTTTTTGGTATTCCATGTTTGAGAGCAGTGAAGAAGGGCCAAAGACTATGGTCATACTCCACGTTATAATGGTACAGAGTGGCAGAGCCCCATCAGATCTCATCATCAAATGGAGGAAGTTTTGTCTATGCACCTATTCAATCTCTCCCTCATTCTTTCACAATAAAACAGTTATTCAGCACTTATTGAGGGCCAGGCCCTATCCACAGTGCCAAGGGAAGTGTTATTGGGCACATGAGTCTGTGTACAGACAGATGTGACCTTCTAGCAGAGGGAAGAGCATGGCCAGTGAACACATAAACTAGTAAACCCATGCCAGAAGCTATGAAGGAGGAAAGGAGGTAGCAAACAGAGCCAGGGTATTAGTGCAAACGACTGTGACATCCTCACATGAACATTCTTGCAGTGATCCTCGGGAGGGATCCCTAAGCCCCAGGTTAAGCACTCAGCCTGCTGGAACACAGTAATTTTGAGCTAGGAACTTGTGACCTGGAGAAACAATAGAATATACACCCCACCAACCATCTACACCTAGGGAGATCAGGGAAGAAGCAGATTCCAGCCCACTAGACTCCTGCTTTCCAGGCTGAGAAAGAAAGTCTAATTCACAGCTGGGGAGCCGTAATGACAAAATGGAAGCAGCAGCTCCATAAGTGGCAGACAGCAGTAAATGTCACCTCCGGATCAGAAAAACAGGGGTACACGTCCATAGAACTGTCACTTTAGCTGTTCCCATTAACCCAGACTGGTTTATGACCTCATTTCCTCAGCAGCAATAAAAATTTATGAAACGGATGCTCATCAAATGCCATGGTGTCCAAAGCCAATACAAATGGATACATGAATTTACTTGAGTCTGGAGACGATCTCCTCCCATGCTCATGTACTTAAGATGTTGCTAGTCCCTGCACCCAAATCCTGTGGGGAAGAAAGCTGAACACCCAGAAGTGCAGACCACCCTGGAAAGACTGCCACTTCTGCTCACCTCTGCCCACATCCCTGGTCAAGGGGAAACTGCATAGTGCCTCTGGACACAGGAATATAGGAACAGTCAGATGCTGGTACCAGTGGTTCTGGTTTCGGGATGGGGAAAATTTCCTGAACAAAACACCAATGGCTTATGCTGTAAGATCAAGAATTGACAAATGGGATCTCATAAAACTGCAAAGCTTTTGTAAGGCAAAGGACATTGTGATTAGGACAAAATGGCAACTAACAGATTGGGAAAAGATCTTTACCAATCCTACATCTGATAGAGGATTAATATCCAAAATATACAAAGATCTCAAGAAGTTAGACTCCAGAGAACAAAATAACTCTATTAAAAATGAGGTACAGAGCTAAACAAAACATTCTCAGCTGAGGAATATTGAATGGCCAAGAAGCACCTAAAGAAATGTTCAACATCCTTAGACATCAGGGAAATGCAAATCAAAACAACCCTGAGATTCCACCTCACACCAGTCAGAATGGCTAAGATAAAAAACTCAGGTGACAGCAGATGCTAGTGAGAATGTGGAGAAAGAGGAACACTTCTCCATTGTTGGTGGGATTGCAAACTGGTACAACCATTCTGGAAATCAGTCTGGAGGTTCCTCAGAAAATTGGACATTCCACTACCTGAGGACCCAGCTATATCTCTCCTGGGCATATACCCAAAAGATGCTCCAACATACAACAAAGACACATGCTCCACTATGTTCATGTCAGCCTTATGTATAATAGCCAGAAGCTGGAAAGAACCCAAATGCCCTTCAACAGAGGAATGGATTCAAAGAATGTGGTATATCTACACAATGGAATACTACTCAGCTATCAAAAACAACGACTTCATGAAATTCATAGGCAAATGGAACGAACTAGAAAATATCATCCTGAGTGAGGTAACCTAATCACAGAAAAACACACTTGGTGTGCACTCATTGATAGGTCGATATTAGCCCTAAAGTTCAAATTACCCAAGATGCAATCCACAGACCACAGGAAGCTCAAGAAGAAGGATGACCAAGATGCAGATGCTCCCACTCCTTCTTAAAAGGGGGAACAAAAATATCCATAGGAGGGGATATGGAGGCAAAGTTTAGAGCAGAGACTGAAGGAACAGCCATTCAGAGCCTGCCACACATGTGGTCCATATATATATATTCACCAAAACTAGATAAGATTGATGAAGCTAAAAAGTGCATGCTGAAATAGACCCAATATAGATCTCTCCTGAGAGACACAACCAGAGCATGTCAAATACAGAGGTGAATGCTAGCAGCAAACCACTGAACTGAGAACAGGACCCTCTTTGTGGGAATTAGAGGAAGTATTGAAAGAGCTGAAGGGGCTTGCAATTCCATAAGAACAATAATGCCAACCAACCAGAGCTTCCAAGGACCAAACCACTACCCAAAGGCTATACATGGTCTGACCCATTGCTCCAACTGCATATGTAGCAGAGAATAGCCTTGTTGGGGCACCAGTTGAAGGGGAAGCCCTTGGTCCTGCCAAAGTTGGACCCCCAGTGTAGGGGATTGTCAGGGGAGGGGGTAAGGGAGGTGGATGTGGGTGGATGGGTGAGGGGGAGAGGATGGGGGTTTATGGACGGGAAACCAGGAAAGAGAATTACATTTGAAACGTAAATAAAGAAATATATCCAATAAAAAATTAATAAAAAAAAGATGTTGTTAAAGTCACCAAGGAGGAGGGAAAGGTAGAACATGTCTGTTGGACACTGTGTTATTGGAGTTTCACACGTTCTTTCAAAGGAGCCTAGAGACAGGTGTCACTACTGCTTTACAGATGAGGAACACTGCAGTCAGGGAGGCAAAGTCAGCTACATGACAGTACAGAGTCTGTACATGATAACACCCAGTTCCAGTATAGTCAGAGCACAAACTCAAGCAGGAGCCATGTCTGGTATGCTGTTAGAAGGCCAACAGGTATGGCTAGAGTGATGGCTCAGTGGCTAAGAGCACATGAGTTTGGTTCCCAGCACCCAGGTAGTAGTTCATGACCACACATAACTCCAGTTCCAAGGAGCCAATGCCATGGGCACTGTACACATATACATGCAGGGAAAACATACACACACATGAATAAAATAAATAAATCTTTTTAAAGATGTTGTTATCTACCAGAAAATTCCTGAGTCTGGTTCTACAGTACACACACACACACACACACACACACACACACACTCTCTCTCTGTATTTTAACATCATGCAGGAAAACAAAATACCACTGGAGGCTCTCAGTTCAACATTTAGAATTACTGCAATTAGGTGAAAAAAGTGATATTGTGCTAAAACTTTCTCCAGTAGGAGACCAAAAATCAAACATCTGGCCCAGTGCCCACTATTTTTGAGCTGTATGAATTTGAATACATTTCTTAACTTCTTTGTATCTTAGATGTCTTGATTATAAGAGGAAAGCTCTCATATAGTATTAGTGGGATCCATGACCCTCTAAGGTACTTTTAAGTTTAAAACTTATGTGTTATAAAACCACATGCCTGAAGATCACAATGTCAGGTCCTAGATAGGAAACCATCTACATTTTTGCATGAATAAACATTTGTTATCAAGGATACAAGTTAGTGTTTAATCTTCAGCTATTGTTTTATCTAAGATATCCACACCTCTCCCTACACACACACACACACACACACACACACACACACACACACAATTTCCATCCACCTCCAGGAAGGCAGCAGCAACCAATGCAGAAAGAACAATACAACCCAAGTGGGATGGCACTGACCTTCCAAACACTGGATTCAGTTGTTTGGGGATGTATTTGTCCCGGTCTTTGATTTCTGTTTGGCCAAGCTTGAGCACAATGTAGGGGTCTGATTTGCCATCTGGATCAGCTGGGCTAAGATTAAATGCCTGGGGAAGAAGAAAAAGAAAATTGTTCTGACCCAGTGGGCTCCATCATGGTGCACATGGGGACACTTGGGTTCTGTCTGGAGATGTCCTGTGCTCCGGTGTTCTAACTCCTGAGCTTTGGGATGTTGAAAAGCTCCTTAGATTTTAGAGTGCCACTAAAGTCAGGAACCACTGCTTTAGAATGCCAGTTTTGCCTTAAGAAGAGCAGTTATTAATGTCTGCCTTTCTATTCTGTCATCTACCCAGAGGAAACCAGTCCTTGGAACATGGCAGCGAGGAACATGCTGGAGAAGGAGGCAGAAGATATGAGCCCATGTTCTAATGTTTAGTTTTGTCATCTTGGCCAAGTCATGTTGTTTCTGAATCTATCTGTAAAACCATGATGTGATGGTTTGTATATGCTCGGCCCAGGAGGTGGCACTATTAGAGGGTGTGGTCCTGTTGGAGTAGGTGTGGCCTTGTTGGAGTAGGTGTGTCACTGTGGGTGTGGACTTTGTCCTAGCATCCTGGAAGCAAATATTCTACTAGCAGCCTTCAGATGAAGATGTTGAACTCTCAGCTCCTCCTGCACCATGCCTGCCTGGATGCTTTTGCCTTGATGATAATGGACTGTATCTCTGAACCTGTAAGCCAGGCCCAATTATAAATGTTGTCTTTATAAGACTTGCCTTGGTCATGGTGTCTGTTCACAGCAGTAAAACCCTAACTAAGAAACATGGGGTGGACCTAGACCCTGTCCAGCACCAGTGGTTTCTGAAGCCATGTCCCCATGAATCTTGCCTTTAACCCTAGCTCCCTGAGTGATGATGCATTTCTGATCATAAAGCCTGACTCCAGACTGGCTGGACCTTAAGCTGTCAAAAGTGAACTTGGTGTGTGGAAAGGCCATGGTAGGAAGCCAGTAAGATGTGGCATCAAACAGATGGAGAAACTTGGTAGTGAAGAAAGCTGAGAAACAGCCCAGTACTCAGTACCATCTCCCTCGGACCAAACAGGATGAGTAGATCCAGCTACGTAGATAAGAACAAGAATGTTCTCTAGGGATTGCTTACTAGCCAAAACTTGTAAACAGGCTACATGCCGAAGCGCAATACAAATCTGTGACTCCTTTGTTTTTCCTTGTCAAGTCACCCACATTTAATTCTCTATACCTCAATGAACTCTAATACAACTTGCACACTTTGCTGTTCCATTATTTATTTTTTATACTTTTATATTTCCTAGTTCTTATACCACTTGGATCTGTCATGTGATCTCCATGAAAATGAGAGTGCTGTTCTATTCATTACTTTATGCAAGGATATTGTCATGAATGGGGTCTTAATATTTCTTTTGTGCGAACAAGTGATGTTATATCCACTCAAGAAAGCATCATACGGCCACTAAACGAAATAAAGCAATGAGCTGATCTGGCAAAGTGTCTACGCTACCTTGTTAAGGAAGAGGAACACAGCAATGAACTTTGACTTCTTTCTATAACATTTTTTACAATCTTTTGGTGCTTATTAAATTATTTTAAAACCAGTGCATTATATAACACATTGTGTATTAATAAATGATAGAAAAGCACACATAATCACCACTACTAAAGAGGTATACACCAAATACTGGCTCTCCATCCTGCAGTGACTTCCTTGCTACTGAAACATGGGACTGTCACCCTCCTATTCTGTTCATTCAAGGGCGCTATGCCCTTAAGCTGCAGCCCAGGGCAGCCCTCTTCCATGCTGCCCACTCCTGTCCAGGCAGGAACCTTGTCCACAGTTGCCCTGGCCTTTGTGTAGAGAGCTCCAGACGACAGAACTGTAAGGGTTGTGATTCATGGCTCTGTAATTTAGTGAGAGAAAACCACGGGGGTTGGGGAGCAGAGATGGTACTGAGGATTTAACAGTTCAACAACACATTTGTTTGCTTCCAGAATTCTCTGAGCCTCTACTGCGCATATGAGCTTTGAGAACCTCCAGAGTTAGAGAAGAAATCAATTATTGGACACAATATTTCTCAGATTTATATGAACATGTACTCTGTTTCCTGAGGAATGTATATTAATTGTCTCCCAGGACACCAGCATCTTCCTGAATAACATTTTGAAAAGGCTATTGTGAGCATCCTGTAGGTAGGCGTTTATTATAGACTACCCAGCATTGCCTGCGTTTTCTCATAAGCATCACCACCCTCCCGGCTGGCTTGCTTTTTTGAGGACAAAGACTCCATCACAACACCCCTGCTACATCACAGTGTGATGGTACTCAGGAGGGAAAGGACACCCAAAAAGTACATGATAAAAGGATAATTTGTTTTCTCTTCTCATTAATCTTTTAATTCTTGAGACAGGGTCTCACTGTGTGCTTGGCTGGCCTGGAAGCTTCCTGGATGCTGGAACGAAAGGCCTGTGCCGTCACACCTGACAATTAGCTTTCCTTTTATACTTTGTTAATGCTCCTTACAAGGGATATAAGCAACATGAACCGAGGTAGCATTGAATAAGAATACTACAAAGACAGTCACAGAAACCAAATCTAAGCAATGAGTTAAAAACAAATCCATGACCCATGAGGATTTGTACAATTGAATGTTATGTTTGGTATTCCACCATCCCAATGAGTCAAAAAGTTGTAATTAATGTTTTTCTTGACTCATCATCAAAAAACCTGGAGAACATAATGTTTTGAGTTGGTTTTTTTAGTGCACTCAAAATGAAACTTCTGACTGCAGTAGTGCAGCAGTAAAGCCACAGGGAGAATTCACCACAGTAGCTGCCCTGTTGGGTCCTGGGTGCCTTTCTCAGCTCCTCCCACTGTCTTCCCTGTGAGTATTCTACTTCTGCCTTTGGTTTCCTTTCCCACTAGCAGGTAACCTAACACAGGTAAAGCTTAACAGACTGATCTGGACGCCTCCTAAATGCCTATGTTGAAACTCAAGTGTATTGGACCTATGGCTGGCTATAGGCAGGTGACTAAAACTAATAATGTCACAAGAGTGGAGCTGTAAGTTTCAGAAGCTGCTCTTTCTCCCTCACATTCACATCCCCAGAGGAATGGCCATGTGAGGACAGACATACAAGCCAGCAGAATAGACTCCACTAGACACTAACCTTTTTTTGCCATGATTACTAGAACCTCAATCATGACTTACAGCCCCCAGAACTTCGATAAAAAAACATTTCAGTTATTTAAACCCACTTATGGTATTTTGTTTCAGCACCGTGGCTAGGCTAATTCACCGAGTAGATCAAAGGAGGATGGCTCACCGCAACAATGTACACACGGATCAGTACTTGAATGGGATGATTGGGTGGAATTCCTTGCTGGATTCTCAGCTGGCCACTGTCCTCTGAGGTAGAATCCTCTGGGCTTTTGTAGATGCAGAAGGAGCCCTGGTACCATAGAACACAAGCCAGAAAACAGAATAGTCATATGACCTATAAGAAACCATAGTGGGTGGGCCCAGTGGTAGAAAAATGAACACAGCCCAAGTGACTGAAGGGCATGGACTAGTGTTGTCCTTTGTCAGGGCTGTCTTTGGGCAACGTATACAAGCTGCTAACCTCAGCACTTATTCATGGCACACTAGTGGATCGGGTCAGTATGTTAATGCCCTCACTACAGGGCATCACACGAGGAGTATGACAATGGGATTTGAGTGTTTTTTATACATGGAATGCTGTGCCCAGGTCTCTCTATTTTCTCTGTCTGTCCTGAGTACAGTATTCCTCTTTCCAGACACAGTAATGAAGCTTTGGGAGACGAAGTATATTGCTCAAGGTCATGCAACTAACTACTATAACAAACAAGATTTAAATCCAGGTTGGTGAACTGGGTTACTTGGTATATTTCAGCATGCTGTCTAGCACCTTAAAAGCCCAGCATGCAGAAGTGAACACTATATATTAGTGACTGCTTTGTGACACTGAAACCCCAAGTCTGCAAGAAAAGGGTATGGGTTGTTTGATTTATCTTAGTTTTTCAACTGGCAAATCTGCATGGATCACATATTTAATGTGTTATGGTTGAGACCGCAATGAAAAAGATAGTAGTCCTTATGGGTAGTGACTATGTCTTCATATATATTACATAGAGTGAGTTTAACCCATTGACCACAGATCAAAAATATCTTCAAAGACAGGCCGGGCCTTGCAGGGTTTCAGAGAAGTTTCAGGGTAGGCATTGAGGGTCATCTCCGCCACACACACATCCCACATCACAACCCCATTATTAGAATTGAGCCATGGCTGACGTTTATGGACACAAAGAGCAGAATCCACATGGGAACATGCCTTGAACTTTCCTATGACACGGTCTCCGTCCAGACTGTGATCATCTTCTGTCGATTTGCCTCTGAAGAGTTCAAAGGTCTTCACCCAGTCTTCAAAATTGTTGAATTCACTCTCAAGATCACCATCATAAATCTTTAGAGAAAAGTAAGATTATACTAAGATGAAGGAAGGTTAATTACTCCATCACCTTTAAACTCATTCTCACTCAGTTTGAAAACAGACACAAATATAGTCAAATTCTTCACCAGAATATAATAGGAATGGCATTGGGTTCAATTCCCAGTAGAATCCCTGTTCCCATTAGAAAGCTCACAAGGACAGCCTTTATCGTCTATATTCCTATCAGCAACCTTCTCTTCTGAGGTTCACCGGAACCATCCATTTCTGTTTTCTGTTAGCATGAAGTGAATAGCTCCCCTCTACCACACGCTCCTGACACCATGGGGTTCTATCCAAACACATGGGCTGAGCGATCATGGTCTGAATCCTCTGAAACCATGGGCCAAAAGAAACCCTTGCCCCAAGTTGCTCTCTTAGGTATCAGATCAGAGCTATGCACAAAGAACCGTACAAAGGGTTAGTGTTGGTTTAATGAGAAAGACCCAGGATGCCCAAAAACTGGCATTGAAATACGCCTCAGGGAAAAGGTAAGAGGCTACCATTGATTATCCTTAACAGTATAGGGGAAATATTGGGCTCAGCACTCCTAAAGCTAACTATTATGAATTTCATAAAGTCCTCTGCATAAACATTGAATTCCAAGAAGAATAGCCATCTGAACACAAAAAGAATTATTTATTTTGATGTGTATGAATGTTCTGTGCACTGTATGTATGTGCACTATGTGTATACATAATTCATGTGGAAGCCAGAAGAAGGTGTCAGAACCCCTAGAGTTGAAGTGACAGATAGTTGTGAGCTTCCAAGTAGGTTTTGGAAAGCAAACGCAGATCATCTACAAGAGCAGCAAATGCTCTTAACCACAAAGCTGGCTTTCCAGCACACAAAACATTTTCAAATACATAAGCATAAACACAACAACTGTTTTTATGCTTCATTGGTGTTATTAGCCATTAACTATAGACTCTAGTACTTTGAGGAAGTTGAAATCACTAATATTCATTAATTCATAACATACTGAAAATTGCAAAGTGTTTACTTTCATTATAATGCATGCAGATATGAATTTTCCAAGTGGGAAAAGATATATAGACTTTAGAAATGCAAAGTAGAATTAAATTTGAGGTTTAGAAATATAATTAAAATATGTATTCAAATTTCCTGTCAAAAGTATCCAACTTGATTATCTGCATATGTCATTGGTGTAATTCGAATCTTCACAACCATTACATATGCCTCTAGCTAATACCCTCTTCACTAATGTGGATTGGTCTGACGGAGCGGACTTTAGCTGGAGCTCCTGCTATTTTGAGTATGTACATGCCACGTGATGATGTCAAGCTCCCAGAGGAGTTGAACACTGTAAATTACCTCCCAGGTTGAAGCTAACCAATGGGTGTTATACCCTTGCTGAATATATGGTGATGTGGAGAAGGAAAATGGACAAGCTTCATTGTCTTGGCTTATGTACACGTTCGACTCTATTCTCCCACATGAGTGACTATTAGGAAGACAGCATGGGTTAGTTCAGAGAACAGACTCACGACATTGACCACAGCACTAAGAGAAGCCTGCTGTTGAGTGCTACACCCCACCCCTGGAGGCCCAGGGCCCACAGACCTTCAGTACAGCCAGGTTTGGGATGGCCTCATTTCCGTCATCTTTCAGTTTCTTCTTGAACATTTTGTCTTTCTTCTTTTTGGGACCGTCATCCACATCCAACACTACCTCACCAGGCTTTGCCTCTGTGGATATTCGGCAGACACTGTTACAGAGTTGTTAACTGCAGGGTTACTACATACAGCCCTGGAGTTTGTATCATGTGTACATGTAAAGGTGGCTGCCCTGGGGCCAGGCAATGCAGTGTTTGCTGGGCCAGCTCTGTGCATGAATACATTAAACCTGGCACCGAGAAGGTACGTTATTTGTTCTTCAAGCGAGCTAGCAGAGAAAAGACCTGAGTGTGGATGCTTCTGAGGCTTTTTGTTAATGTCCTCAGGCTCTTCAGAGTCCTCTAGTTCCAACATGAGGCTCAAATTTGTTAAGGGTCTCCACAAGGTCCTGCTAATAACATTATTGAGTAAATTTTTTTTAGTAGCATCCTGGGAAGAAAAATGACTGGAGACAGACTTCAAGTTCCACTATTTCTAGCTGTGTGGCCTTGAATGGGTAACTCGACTTTATTGTATCTCTGTCTCATCATGGGAATGATGAAGATGCTATGGGACTGGCTGATCATAGGAGGAAAGTGAAATGAAACATGTCAATTAGGGGCCAGGTTCTCATGTGTGTGTGTATGTATCCATGTGTGCATATGTGTGTGTGACGTGTGATGTGTGGTGTGTGTGTATGTGTGTATGGTATATGGTGTGTGTGTGTATGTGTGTGTATGTGTGTGTATGTGTGTGGTGTGTGTGTGTGTGTGTGTGTGGTGTGTGTATGTGTATGGTGTGGTGTGTATGTGTGTGTGTGTGTGTGTGTGGTGTGTGTGTATGTGTGTGTGGTATGGTGTGTGTGTGTGTGTGTGTGTGTGTGTGGTGTGTGTGTGTGTGTGTGTGTGTGTGTGTGTGTGGGTGTGTGGGTGTGTGTGTGGGGTGTGTGTGTGTGTGTGTGTGGTGTGTGTGTGTGTGTATGTGTGTATATGTGTATGTGTGTGTGTGTGGGTGTGTGTGTGTGTGTGTGTGTGTGGTGTGTGTGTGTATGTGTGTGGGTGTGGGGTTTGTGTGTGTATGTATGTGATGTGTGTATGTGTGTGATGTGTGTGGGGTGTGTGTGTGTATGTGTGATATATGGTGTATGTGTATGTGTGTGCGGTGTGGTGTGTATATATGTGTGTGTGGTGTGTATGTGCACACATGTCTGTGGTATGTGGTATATGCAGCTGCATTGCCTGTGTGCACGCGCACATGAGTGTGTGTGTGTGTGTGTGTGTGTGTGGTGCAGTCACATTGCCTCCCCTTCCTCACGCCCCCCACCCCATGATATCATGATATGTGGTGTGATATGTGTGTGTATGTATGGTGCGTGTGCACATGGGTGTATGGCATTACCTCTGTGCATATGTGTGTGTGGTTTCATCTATTACTTCTATGTGTGTGTTGGTATGGGGTGTGTGTGTGTGTGTGTGTGTGTGTGTGTGTGTGTCCATGCTATTCTTGGCTGCTTGGTTTGACTGCTATAGTTAGGTTATGACTTGAATTGAGCTTTCAGTCACTTCCTAAGCTTATTTGGTTGAGCTTCTGCCAAACCAGATCTAACCAGTCCTTGCAAAGTGAGTTTTAGGTCCTGGATCCAGATCTTTCCACTCAGCACTGTTAACATTTATCTTGTTGGTTTGGGCTTCCAGATTGATTTGAATTTTTATCCTGCTGTTTCCACACAAAAGCTCGGCAGAGGACTCGAGCCAGCCAATTCCAGAAATTAATTTGAATTACAGACTAGTTCGACTTTAATACCTATAAGACTCTCTTTTCTGGTACTACGGGACTGAACTCAAGGAATGTCAGGTAGGTTCTATCCGCCAACCTTCTGCAAGACTTTTGGAACACGTTACCATCTTCTTATGTAAGCAACAGATACAAATATAGAAATATACCTCCCATAGCCTCTTACTCTGATGGCCCCATTCTATATCCAACCCCTCCCCTCAAAATAGCCGCTTACTTGGGTCCCTTTTCTCCTTGTGGTTGTTCTCCTTTTCCTTAAAAAGAGAGGAATAAGATCATTGACATTGCTATGTCTACTTTACTAAGTCAGAATGCTAACTACTCTAATATGGTTATCCCAACTCCCTGCAACCTCAGGAACGCCATTTTGAGACTAATAAAATACCCTCCAAGGAGTCTCCAGAATGAAGTCTCACTGTGAAGAATGGCTCACAGCTGCAGTGTGCATGCCCTAACCCAGAGAATAGCATCTGTACAGCCAACAAAAGTGTCACCAATGTAAAGATTATCGATTGTTCTCTGTGGACAGTTCTTCACAGCCATAGGGAAGACAAATATTTTACATTTCCCTGCAACACCCCTCAGCCTGCCTATGAGCTTTACCTGCTGACATGTTGGGCCCTTGGGTGGGTCTTAGGGGTTGTGAAGGGTAGTAGAAAGACAGCAAAGGGTTAACTATTCATAGGAAGTATAAGTATCCATCCCGCAAAAGAAAGTGGGGTGGAAGAGGGGTAGTGTTTGGTTTGTCAGTTCAGTGTATGCCAGTGTTTTTGAGAATTCCTGGATGAAAATCTAATCTTTCTAATCTACAGAGTCCTCACAGTCTCAGCCATGATAGCATGTGTCTAATTCTTGCTTTCTTTTTAACTTGGGGTTGATAAATCATAGTTCAATTGGTCATTGAACTGCTACCCAAATTTGCAGGTCCATTCCCCATGGCTCTCCAGTGCTATGACTTCATCCTTGTATTAACCCATGTGTATGAGGCCCTATGGTTGCTCTGACAACCCCCCAATTATTACTATTTGCTATGCCAAGATCTTTTTTAATGTGGATCATTTCCCCTACAAATGTAGAATTCTCTGTGGTATCTCCTGCTCCTGCTGCCCAAAGTTGAACTCTACTTCTCCTTGCTGACTTTCCTAAGACTCACAGGGGTCAAATCCTGAATGTACTAATTATACTGAATAGCCTTTCAGGCTTTCCAACAGAGCTTGTGTTCTACATCACCTCCAGCTAGAGGGTGGGGAACTTGTAATCAGGATCCTTGGTCTTCTAGACTCTTCCCTACTGCATTTTAACAGAAACATGTTTTTAAAATGTTAATATTTTAAAAAATCAGTTCTTTGATAACTTCATACATTGAGTCTTGATTTACCCCTCACCCAACTCTGTCCACACCTACTCCTTCTTTTCTTCCCACCCAGCTGTGTCTTTTCCCCCATCAAGGTCAATGGGTGATGCCCAAGTGTTCTTGGATGCTCATCTGTCAAGGGAACAGTTAGTTATACTCAGCTTTCAAGGGAATGGTTATACAGCATTCCTTCATCAAATGCTAAGGGATCTTTGTGGAAGAGAGGGAGGGATGAATACAAAAATCAGAGGTGGTAGATGACTACCACAAGGAAAATATGTCATCTGGACACAACAAGGAAGCTCTACATATGGACTCAAATTAACTGTGATGGCATGCACAAGACCTCTGCAAGCCCAAGCCAGAGCAAAGCCCAGCATGGAGAGAGGAGTTGAGCCTGAAGTTCTGCCCTTAACTCAGGAGCAATCATTAAACTGTTAAGAGAGGAAGAACTAGGTTTCTCTAAGAGTTCAGTCTCTGGAAAGTAGACCAGAGAACCATGGACTACCAAATGGGATCACGTTAGGCCCGCTGGCTCTTTATGCTGGAATTTAAGTGGAGGCAGGTGGCCTTGAGAAAGGGAGAAGATGCCACGTTCTCCCTGAGTCCCTTGACTGTCACAGGCAGGGGAGACTCTACCTTCTGTGCTTTCTTTACAGAGGCGTAATACTTAGACCACCAGTCAATGACATTTTCAGCAGATTCATCTGCTATAGTCCTTCTTCTTCTTTTGGTGGATCTCCGGGAAGGCATCCTGGGATCTCGCTAAGGAATGAGAGATAGGTTACTAATTGGCCTCATGTACATGCAGAAGCCATCCGGTTAACTGTAGAACAATCTATGTAGGTGCCCAGTGAGAGGTGGGCAGAGGTTGGTTTTGTGATAACAGTTTTCTATGTTGCTTCAATAAATGAACATTTAATTATGTTTTCAACCATTCATTAATTAATTCAGTCAATAGCTATAAAGATGTGGTATACTGTGTTTGGCTTTAGGGATATAGTGAGGCTTTACCACAAAAGCAGAAACCGCTAAGTTCAATGGAGAAGAGAGACATGCAGCAAATGAGTACCAGACCCTGAGACACATATAACAGAAGGAGCATTGGCTATAGCTGTCTTGGGTTAATAATCCCTAAGCAATTCATGTAAAATATGTAGTTCTAAGTTTTCTCAACTAAGGTTGACAATACTAGCCTACCTCACTGTGGGAAGTTCAAGTGGCATGAAGTAGGAACTCCCTAGTTGGCTTCATTTCTAATTTAAGAAGTCCATCTAAAACATAAGCTGTGGGCAGTAGAAGAGGTTTGATTATATGTGATAACTATAATACATATTCCAGAAAGGAGACATTTGGAGAAGATGGTTATCATATTGGCAGTTGTCTATAGAAGACTCACCATGCACCCATCATCTCTTCTCTGCCCAGAATCTCTAGTGGACCTACTGTGTGCCAAATATTCTATCAAGGACAGGTCATACAAAGACACGATGTCAACAAGTCATATCCAACCTGGATTAACAGGTTTATAAAGCTAACAAAATCTGAGAGTGAGAATATTCATAAGTGTCTGGTGCAAAGCTGGGCCAATTGCTTTTGCATTCCAATTTTTACTATCTTCTGGGCAAGAAACTTCTTAGGATTTGTTTCTGAGATGAGCTCTCCCTATGTAGCCCAGGATGGCTTTGAACTTGTGGTCCTCTTGCCTCAGCCTTATGGGTTCTGGGATTACAAGTCTATACCATTGTAATCCACAAGGAAAAGTTTAAAATGATCTTGTGCTTTGCAACTAAATGTGTGACTTCAAAAGACTGACACCATTTTTGTTCCGTGGCCTTTGGTCCTCTCCATCCTCAGAAACTCCCACATTCTAACCAGGATCAACCTTGCTCAGTTTTGAGGTCATCAGGTGTCAAGAGTGCTATGGCAGCAGACACCTGAAGTGTCTTTCTCCTCTTTAGAATTCAAAGGACACATCTTCTTGGTCATGTCTGACCTTGTACAAAGGAGGCTCTAAATATTTGAGCAGTAGTCCTGGATGAAGAAACCCTTGCCTTTCCAAGCTAATGAATTTGGAAGAGTTTCTGTCCCATTAAATATTACTGTCACATCTGACTGAGACTTTAATTTCATACACAGTGACTTTCCAATCCTCCAACAGTACTTTGAGGTGGGCATCAATATCTTCCTTGTAAGCAAGGAATCTGATACCCAGAAATGTGAAGTTGCTGATTCAACGTCATACAGCTGGTTGCCACAGGATTACTGTCTACATTTTCCAGTGCAAACTCTACTGAGCCTGGTAGATAAGACCCAGGATGACCGGTTGACTGACCTTGATGTGTCCATCTTTTGGTGGTCCCTGTGCTACAGGTTTGTGTTCAGGTTCCAGCATCAGAGAGGAGTCTGGCATGTCCACCAGGGTGGCCGTCTGGGCCTGAGCAGAGTCAGGTACCTCTGTGGGAGGTGGCTCAATATCCACATAGACGTGATCTGTTGGGAGGTCCTTGGAGGAGCTGAGGAGTTCAGAAGACTGGACTGCTGCTGGTGAATCTGAAATGGCTGAATGAAAACTCATCTGGTTAGACAAGGAACACAGCCGTTATAACCAGATTCAAATAGGGCAAGTTCTTGACACTTCTGAACCTCACTTCCCTTATTTCTAGGATGACAGCAAAACTACCAATTTTTTGTAGGGGGATAAAATTAGGCTATGATGTATGACATCTGATGTATGATAGGCAATCAATGAGTGACTTGATTAATTATTTATCCCTTCGAGAAACTCTGGACATTGGGATCATGAAAGTCAAGGTTTAGGGCACAGGCCCTCTACATTTATTGTCTCTCTCAATGTATAAACCTATAGAGATTTTGAGGTTTCAGAGGTCAAGGAACCCCTAAGTGGAGGCAGAACACTGGACACATGATCACATGTGCTTAGTGGAAAGCAGAGTTTTACAATTGGACTCCTGTGGAATTCTAACTGGGTCACTGGTGTCACTAAGGGTCATAACATTTGTCCAGAGTTGTCAAATGTCCTCTGCACTTCATGTGGTACAACTCAACAGTGATGACCATTTCTCAGTCTGGAGTCTCCATGGCTACTAAGGCCTCACTCCCCTGGGTGTGCCTTTCAACAGCAAAGCTAATCCAATAAATTCTCATAGGTATCTACTCTGTGCTAAATACAAAAAGCCAAGCTGAAGTAGACATCCATAGAATAGCAAGATCCCAAACTGCCAAATGAAGCAATACTCAACCCGACAAAATTGGACAGTAGGAGGTAAAGAGGAGGGGGCTAGAGAGCATGCTCGAAAGGAGATAGAGGGGCTCAGACTCAGTAATGGAGACATGCAGAGTGGAGTAAAACAGTGCTGTCCTTCAGAGCACCCTCTGACTCTATTCAAAGCAATTTCATGTACACACTCCTTGCGACCAGCACGTCACTCCTGGGTAACTAGGCTGGAGAAATTCCCACACAGCATCCTCCCTTGGGAAACATACACAGGCACTTTTATAACAGAGACTTTGGTGAAAGTGGAGAATTATAAACCAGCTAGGAGCCCAGTCCAATTGGGGAAAAAGGGAGATACAGTAGATGCAAAGGATACTCATGATAAACTAATGAGCACATGACAATATGGATGATATTAGAATGTAACACTGAATGAAAAGAACCAAAAACATTACAGCACTATATCATGTGTGTAGATCAAATGTGCTTAAATTTACAGGAGGGTCTGGGAAGATGGCTAAGAGTGCATACGGCTTTTGCAGAAGACCTAAGCTAGATTCCCAACACCCACATCGAATGGCTTATAATCACCTGTAACTCCAGCTCCGGGGTGTCTGATGTCTTTCTTTTTCTGACCCCCATGAAGGGTGTGTGTGCATATGTGTCTGCATGTGCGTGTGCATGCGTGTGTAGCATGATAGTGCAGCATTGAGATGAGAAGTGAGATTAACTATAAACCCTTGAGAACCAAAAATGGGACAAATTAAAATAACACTTAGCATAAAGCCAAGAACAATTGTGGAGAATGGGGGCTAGGGAGTAGAGTTTAAGAAATATTCAAAGATGTCTCAACAGAGGACTTGATTCTGATATGAGTCTTAAATGATAATTTGGCAACTATGGTAGAGAGAAGAGAGGTTTAAATTCATCAGAAAGGCCCAGCCAGCCACTCGGAGTCTTTGAGGCAGATGCCACCGTCCACACCCACAGGCACTATGACTCTATGGTGGTTTTGCTCTTGAATCTAGGATGTACTTCCTACCTGGCCTGGCCCCAGCTCCATCCGTCTGTGAAGTCAAGGCAAGGGGCTCTCTCGATTTACATAGAAACTGCTTCAAGCAGTTGATGGTGTAGGTGCCCACGAGGGTGCTCCTCCCGAAAGCCCTCCAGTCTACCACACAGATGCTCAGCGGTGGGTGCAGTAGCTCATTCTCAGGCAGCTCCTGCAGGGGAGGTGGAAGGAAAATGGCTGTACCAGGGGTGGTTGTGCTCTGACCCTGTAGACCACAGGCGGGCACAGCTGGGTGTCTGCCTCCCTTCTCCTGGCCTTGACATTCTTGTCTTCAGGGTAGCTCTGCAGCTTGCCCACACTCTGGGAACTGTCTCTTTAACCCAGAAAAATAAGCACTGAACCTGTGGGGACTATTTATTAATACTAATTCACTCTAGGTAAAACTCCAAAAAGATTTAAATTGAAAAATCTCTCCCACTCCTGTATTTCCACAGCAATATTTTCAATCCTCTTAGTTTGTCATTGCTGACCACGAGAACCTCGATCAAGCATTAGCTTAACCAGTCCCCATATGTGAAACAGATCAAGGTCAAGCCATGAGGTGTGGCTCTCAGAGGACAGTGTTGTGCACATCTGTCTCCTCCAGTGCCCCACAAGGATCCATGAAGTCTTCTGTGGAAGATTGCAGATACTACACAGGCTTTAGTGTCATATCTGATCATTTAGGACATGCATCTGTGGAGTTGAGTGGGTTGTCAAAGAGAGCTTCCTTTCCATAGTTAATTCCAACCACACTAAAACTGTGTGTGTTGAAATATTGAAATAAATAAGAGCAGAGCTGTCAGGAGACATAACTTTATGCATGAGAGTGACTGACGTTATAAACACAAAGAACATTATTTAAGTTGGTCTTCAAAGTAAGTTTCTACAGAGCATTGTGTAGACTGCAGTTCTCAGAAGTAACTAGGGAGCTTGTTAAGCTGGTATGTCTGATCCCCATTCTAAACACTTCTGCATTTGGTAGACAGGGCTAGACCTGATGTTATATAGCTTCTTCTTTGGGGTGTGTGAGGGTATGTCCTGAGCATTGAACCCAGAGTGTCTCACATGCTAGTTAAGCGCTCTGCCACTTAGCTACATTCCTAGCCCTATCTTTAGTTTTTATTTTTAAGACAAGGCCTCACTAAGTGGCCCAGGCTAGTCTGGAACCCTCTTTGTGACCTGGTGTGGCCTAGAATTTGGGATCTTCCTGCTTCTGTTTCCTGAGTAGGGAGGACAACAGGCCTCCACCATGATGTCTAGCTGAGAATTTGCTGCAGGTGGGGCTGGTGTGGATTGGTGATTCAAATAACCCTGTATAGGCATAAGTTTCCTAGCTTTCTTTGCTTTATTATAAGATCTAGACCCGGGCATGTGAACAAGATATCTACTTTTTTTCTCATTCTGAAGTCCTGGCTTTCCATAATTATTCTACCCATGAAGACAGTCTACACTTGAAATCTTGATGCATCCTCTCTCTAGGCCAAGTGGGTGAAGGAAAGGGGCCCAGCTGAGGGAAGGGAGCTGAGGGAGGAGAGACCCTTACCACTTCAAAGGCCTCTGCCTGCACGCTGAAGTTGGGGTTGTTCTTGTAACTTTGGATCACGCAAGATTTCACACCTCGTCCTCCACACTCAATGAGAACCTGTGGCCGATCCACAGAGAGGAGCTGTACCTTCTTCATTTCTCGGACACCCCAGAAAAGGACCTGAGGAGAGGGTAAACAGAGCCAGAGAGGAGCCTTGTGTATGACCAATTGAAAAGTCAAATGTGACTTCTGAGCAACCATATGGTCTTCCAGCTGCAAACTATGTAGCTGGTAGTAGGTACCGCACTGCCTGGTTTAGCTGGCGGGGTCTTCCCTGGGCCAGCTGCCCACCCTGCCATAGTCCTTCAATGATGTAGGTGGAGCCACCCCTCCCCATGAGTCCTATGGGGCAAGCCTCCCCATTTCTGAACCGTACCTCGACTCGGTATTTACTCAGCACTGGCCGGATGTTGGAGGGAACAGGATAGATCTGTGTGATGTCAGGTGGGCCAGTGGGAGGGAGGCCCTGCAGCCCAGAAGAAGGGACCTGTCACACAAAACAGCCTTTAGTGAGCAGACTTGAGAGAAGTAAGAAAGAGTAGCCAGGCTATGCAGCACTTCCTCGGTAAGACATCTTTATTTCATCAGCCCCGAGAGCAACGAGGTGCAGCATTATCACCTTCTGTCAATCACTAATGATAAGAATGTTGATTGACAAGCATGTAGTGAGCACTCAGGGTGTGCCATGAGACTGCTAAGACATAGCTTTCAGTGAACTCGCAGCAGATAACGGGGAGCAAACCCTCCCACACGTGTGTAGATGTTCACAGCCTGATTAAAAATAACACAAAAATATGAATCAATGGATGGAAGGAGGGTATGATCACATCCTAAGCTTTTGATAGCTTTACTACCCACTGCCTCCAGAGAGTTGAGAGCTCCAGAAAGACCATGGTGCACAACTAAGGAACGAGATCTTCTTTAATGAAATAGAGACTCACTGTGAATTAGCAAAGCAGAAAATAAAATCTTCTGAGTGTGAAACGTGGGAGGAAACTGGGTCACTTTTGTGCCCTTGGGCACAGTGACACTGCAGGACAATTTGTATGCTTTGCAGAAAGAACCTAGAGAAGTCTACTAAAGGCAGGGACTTACCCACATGTAGGCCATGCTGCCCTCTCCTTGAGATCTACCACACTGCCCCCATCTGTCAAGGGCCTTTCTAGATTGGGTCCTGGTTATCGTGGCCATTTCCTGCTCTCTGTCCTTTGTGCTGTACCTCCTACATAGGCACAAGTATGGGAATCAGGTGACCAAAGGCAAAAACTAGGCTTTTGTGAGAGACCCTTCAGCCACTCCATTCCACCATACTGTGGGATCCCTTAAGAGATGGGGGTAAATATTTAAGTTCAGAAATGTTTGCCTTTCAGTGGATTGCCCAGGCTGACTTCTCAGGATTCTCAGGATGAAGAAACACATGTTCCCTTTTTACAAGAATTTTTAAAATATGCCTTTTAAGAAGATTTTATTTCATCTCATTTATTTAGTTTATGTGTATGAGTGTTTACCTGCATCTGTGTGTGTGCACCTCTGGCTTACCCTGTGCTTACAGAGCCCAGAGGAAGGCATTTGATCCCTTGCAACTAGAATGCTGCATAGTTGTAAGTCACCGTGTGGGTGCTGGGAACCAAGTTGGGTCCTCTGCAAGAGAGGCAAGTGCTTTACCATTGAACCAGCTCTGCAGCCCCATACACATTGCCTTTTCAGAAGAATGTCTAATAATGACTCTTTGAGCCTAGGAAGGGTGAGCGTAGGGATCGGGCTGAACAGAGGATGATTAACACTTTCCATTCTCCTTGAGGGATAATCTCTAATGTCCTGCAGTGGCAGGACAAACATGATTAGCAGAAATCGAGGGTTCTAAATATTGACCCCCACCACACACACACACAAAGCAGTGAAAGATATTTGAAGTACTAGGGACCCCAAGTGCCTTGATCTGCCTGTTGCACATTATTTAAAAAGCCCTTCCACTTTATAATAGAGTGCACATGAATTTTAAATGTGCATGGCTGTTACATGGCAGATTAAAATAGAATAAAAAGAATGTCCACAGTCAGCTCTTTCCTGGCCACGGTCTCGGCTGGTTGTTTCCTATTCATGATGCATGGTCCTGGGTTATGTAAGGACGCTTTCATACAAGTGCACAGTATTCCCTTACTTCCCCTCTCCCCATTAGTCCTCTTAGTTCACCTAGAGAGTTTCACTTCTACTTTCCCGTCTTATATGCACACAAGACTTTACAACTGTATAAATGCTAAGAAATATGAATGAGAGAAAATGTGCGGTATCTCCATGTGCCCCTTAGCTCTTCCATGGTTTTGTGAGTTAGGGGAGCAGTTAGCCTCCCAGGTACGGTGATGTGAGCAGGCAGCGCCAGGCAGCTGGTACCCATCTTCGCTGCACCAGCTTCCCTCTCCAGCTCATTCTGCAGCTTCGCTCTATCTGACCTATTTGGTATTTGAAGCATCTGTGCATCTTTTTCTGGGCTTTCATGTATGGCTTAACCACATCTGCCATGGCAAACAGAATACAAAATAATAATAACGAATAATGAATACTGTAATAATGAAATAATGAAGTGGGGGGAAGCTCGCGCTTCGCCGGCCTTGATGAGCAATCAGTTATTTTCTAGCATGTGGAGCTAATGTGTCAGTCAGCTGGTAAACATTTACCAACAAGCCACTGTGTGTGGCGTACTGCCTGCGGGCTTGGAGAACGGGATGAAGTAAGGAAGGACTTCCTCTTGACCAAGCCCTGAACCTCGCAGAAGCGAGTCACAGATCCCAGAGCAGTGTTTAACAGAGCATGAGATCCTGAAGGACCCAAGTAGTACCCAGCTCAGTGTCTGAGGCCCAGAGAAGGGAAGTACAGGATCACTCACTAAAGCCTGGTTTCTGCACTTGGTTGCCCGATTCTCACTTCTTCACAATGGAATGGGTCAGTGGGGCCTGTATTAATAGTATATAGTTGCTCAGTAAATGGGATGCTGGGAAAGGAGGGACTATTATGAAGGTGATGTAATTCAACTTGGGACAAGTGGAGTGATTTGTTGTGAACAACAATTTGCTCTAATATCCCAGGGATATTAGAAGATGAAATATGAGGAACTCACAAAAGGTCTAGCTGCACAACTGTGGCAAAGATGGGCGAATGGGTGCCTTGTGTATCCGGTGCAAAATTAAAGAGCTGTTTACTCTCAGGGCCATGCATGACCTTAATCTGAGCCCTGCACATCTGGATAGCTACAGATGTTCATGAGCTGTCTTCCTCCTCCTCCTCCCATCATTCAGCCTTCTCATTCTCAGCACAGAGATGAAGGACCAGGCTTGGGCTCTCTCACTCTCTAGCTGATGAACTTGGAAAGTTAGTCTGGATCTCTGCATCTCAGCCCTGTCATTGGTGAAGTGGGGACAGCAGTGTCCAAGTCACAGAGTTGCTGTGAAGAGTTGCTGAAGGGCATGTCCGGCATTCACATGCTTTCTGCCACAGAGCATTGCTGAGGAGGGAAGGCAAGCTGAACTGGACTTGCAAAGAGCAAGGCTCAACCTAAAGTTGTCTCCAGTTGAACGGAGTGGACTCTGGATTGCAGTGTATGGTGGATGAGGCCCTGAGAGAATGTCTGTATTAAGATCGCCAAGCCTCAGAACCATGAGAATGGCCAGACTTCCCTCAGATCTCAGTACAGATGTTAACAGTGTGTTCACAGAGTACCAACCACAGCTTCCTCCTCCCACGGGTCTACTGCCTGAGACTGCTCCCCTACAGACGGAGATTAGATAACCCACACCCTCATTCAGCAGAGTATAACACACATTGGTTTTCCAGGACACTGTTGTGCCTCCATCAGAGTGGGTGGCCCATCTGATCAGTTCCAGTGCTGTGCAGGGCAAGGCGCTAGTGGCTTCAAAATAATCCATAAATTAAAAAAAGTTAAGTTCTCTAGAGGGAAATTAAGTTTGGACTCCAATTTCTCTTCAGGTTTTTATATACAATGTCTACTGTGCAATAAAACATGGTATGAAAGGAGGGGACAATGGTGTCAAATGCCAAGAAACAACAACCAAAGGAATGGATCCCAAGGGATTTGGGTAGTGTCATCATCAGATATAAACTCTACAATAGCAATGCTTAGTCTGTTCAATAAAAGAGATGATGGAGGAATTTAGTAAAGAACTGAAACCTAAAGTAAAAGGGAAGAAATGGAAATTCCATGACCATACATATAGCCACCAGGGGAAAAAATCTTGTGAAAGTTTACTTTTCAAAGGAGTAATAATAAAATAATATACAACTTCTCACCAGAGACGGGAAGCTGAAAGGCAGAGTGGTATTTTCAAACACTGAAAGACATTGTCACCAACACTGGCAAACAGAAGAATCTCAGAGGAAATAGATATTCTAGTTCAAATAGCAAATGTGCGTGTGTGTGTGTGTGTGTGTGTGTGTGTGTGTGTGTGTGTGTATGTGTGTGCACATGTGCACATCCCAGCTAGACACAGACCTTAGCACCAAGGTGACATTGCAGTGGATAATGCTTCCCAGGAAGGAAGTGAGGGCGAGAGTATACATGAACTGACATGTTAGCCAGCAGAAGAGGTAAGTGCCATCTCTATGATTAGCTAATGACTCGAGAAGAATCTCCTGGGCCTGAGCGGAGTCTTCTGGGAGGTCTTAACACTATGCTGCTGTCTTCCTTCCTGTTCTGATGACCTGTCCCTAGCTTATTTCAGGTGACTGTCACAATGCAGATTAGTAGATCATCAATTGATAACTGCACATCTCACCTGGCTCTCTGCTATTTTGAGATGTGTGACCAGGGAGAACGCATAGAGATGCTGTGTAAAACTGGTCTATTCACTTAATTTAGGCCACTAACGAGATGGTTTAACGAGCAGCAAACTTGAAGGAGGAGAATCTCACTTTGTTCAAGCCAGGGGGGCTTAAGTGAAAGGCAAGAACAATATAGCTTTTCCTTGATCTGTATCAATGGGACAAAGATTAAAAATAAACTTTAGAAAGTGGGCAAAGCTCATGTGATGGTAAGTGAAAGGTTCCTGGGGCATGGCATGGGATCCAAGAAGGCAGATACGCCACATAGGTTTATAAACACTGGGCACTGAACAACTCCAATGAGCTACTCTCAGAACTAGATAGAAATGGTCACTCTTGGGGATGTCTAGTGAACCTGCTCTGTGGTAAGATAAGAGAGCATTTAGACTTTGGAAAGTATGGCAGACAGATAAGGGTAGCAAGATCTGTGTTTTGTCTGCTGAGGAACATTCCTTGGGAACACACCCACACACAGTAGACACTGCATAAATACACGTTCGAATGTACGAATCAATGAGTAAAGCAATCCTTGTCTTCTACAAACTGACACAGCGACAGAGGAGGGAAGGCTGTTTCAGTTGCCTATAGACAGTGGGCAGTCATTGAATAGAGAAAGAGGCAAAGAACAGGATGGACAGGGAGAGAATATTTAGACTGCAGCGAAGTGGGCAAGATGGAACAGAAAACAATTGCTCTGAATTTTGATAATTCCCATCGGCAGGTAAATAGCTCTGTAGGAGTTGAGGTGGGCAGAGTGGGGAGACACTTCAGAATGAGTTAACAGAATGCCTAAGAGCGGAAGACCCTGTGAGACCCAGGAACCCAGAGAGGCTGGGCATAAGAAGGTCATAGTGGCTGTACGGTAACTTGAATATTAATAAGTGACCCTGAGAAAGTAGCTTGAGGACAACTTTTAAGACAGCATAAAAGCCAGACTGAGAATTTGATATTCAGGTACAGTGTAGATTTTTCTCTTCATGGAATATTAGCCATTACAATAAAAACAAAATGGTATTGTAGTTACACTTGGAAATACTAGGTTTTGAAAACAACATTTTAAGATGTTCTTCAGGGAGCCTTTTTACCATAGTAGCAGGTACTTCAAATCCCAAAGAGAAATATCCCAAGAAACACTTCCGAAACTCTGTTCACTGTATTTGGAGGAAGTGGCTTATTTTTTAAAGCAGACTTTGGTAAATAGTCTCGTAGGTAAGGAGTGGGGACATCTGAAGGGGAGAGAGGCATGATGGACTCTTGCTCTGGAAGGAATGTGGGGAATAATGAGAAAAGGAAAATGATTGGCATGGGGATTAGAAGATTCCAGGAACAGGGAAGATAGGAAACAAGCACAGAAGCAGCTACAGGCTGGTCAGGCCATAGGCATAGACACTATGATCAGAATTATGATGATGGCTTTCAGTGCTCAGCCAGAGGGACTAAGCTAACAGCCAGGGATGGACTAAGATGGGGAATAGAGGGGCCAGCTAGCGTGAATGGCTGGTGGAAACAATGGATTTGATAGAAAAGCCATGCCATTAACTCCTGAGTCAGGAGAGCGTCTCAGCATGGGAGGCAGGGAAGTAAAAGCAAGCCATGCACAGACACAAAGAGGTAATGGCTGTGACAAGTGAAGGCCTGTCTAGTCCCAGTGTGCTCAGCATGTCTGCACTCCACCTGCTAAGACAATCATGCTGATGATCAAATCACGTTTGGAACAAGTAATCAAATGAAAAGTCGTAATTAAACCCTGGCTGATTGCATCCCCTGAGCGTCCTACCTCTGACAACCCTCTTCCATAGGTCACCTGTTGGGAAGCAGCAGGTGTCTCAACAGTGTGCCTGGTTCTGAGAGAGGAGGTGGGCGGGACCACGAGACTCAGACGGCTGAGGCTGAGGGTCATCTTTAGGGGTCAACCTGTTCAGCTCCTCATTGAAAGACTTACTGAGAGATTTGTAGACGTGGGCTAAGAGCACTTATCAAGGCAGCCGTGAGTTTAGAAGAGTGGCTGCCTGGACCCAGCCCTAGAACCCGAGCATTCCCATGCACAGTGTGCCAGACCACGTCTAGTTCTCTCAAGATGGCCACCATCTCCGTTGATGGTTCATGTTCTAGTAACCTTAAAAAGGAAGTGGACACAGCTTTGTTTGTTTAAAAAAAAAAGTCATATGGCTGGCTAGGTAAAATAAGAAAGTGGGAAGTAAAATTCAAACAAAATAGTTAAAGCAGAGCTGGGTGAGATGTGCAGTTAGAAAAGTGTCTGCCAGGCAAGCATGAGGACCCGGGCTTGATTTCCAGCATCCACCTAAGAAACCTGGGTGTGCCTGTAATCCCAGAGCTGGGGAGTGGGGAACAGGGCTATCCTTGTAGCTTGCTTAACAGCTGGTCTAGCTGAATCAGCTACGGGTTCAGTGGGAGGCCATGTCTCAAAAAATAAAGTGGAGAGTGATTGAGGAGAGCATCTGACACCCACCTCAGGATTCCACATGCACACATACATGCCTACAGGCATGCACGCTACCCACATATAAATATGGATACACACAAATGTGTACACATATTCACACCATCAGATACACACAAAAACTCTAGTGGAAACAAGTGTTATTGGAATATGTAATATGAAGCAATTGTTTCATTTCCCCACTCATTAGGTTTGGAGGAACTGATGTTCCATGATAACATGGGAAATACTTTTCTGTAGCCATCAAGTCTGAAGCTGGTCTCTCTTGGGAAGGGAAGTTGTCAGTTGATGTGATGTTATAGGGGAACAGAAAACAAAGCCTTCCTTTAGAAGTGGGGATGACTATAAGGGCAAACCTCTTTTTGTCTGGACTCAGTGTTGTTTGGTATCTGCCTAGGTTTGAACAGCTTGCTGACAGCTCTCATTTGAGAGAAGACTGGTCCAGTTGGTCTGGAAGCTCGCCTTCCATTCTGACACCCACACATCTGGGCAGCACACACTCATCTGGCTACAGACAGTTTTATCAGAGACCACTTGGTTTATCATCCTAGAGCATCCTAGCATCCTAGAAAGAAAATGACAGTATAGTCTTTAGTTTGTAAGACAGATCTTTCTAGTTCTACTTTCCTACCCTGCTAGACTTCATCTACTTGGAGCTGAATGAAGCCAGTCCTTGAATCCCCATGACCTTACTCCTCCTTATGCAGACTCAGTTTCCCAGGCAGACTTTACTCTTTCTCCAAAGCTTCCATTTTCTCCAGTAGAAGTTCTCCCTTAGGTGACTTAAAACACAGACAACAAAGTCTGATAGGATGGAGTTAGGAATGTATCAGTGTTAGCAATTACAACCTCCAGGCTGCAGATGTGAAGAGAATTTGAGTTCAAATACAAGTACATCTAACCTAAATGTCCCCTTAATAATTAATACAATTGAGCCTTCCATTTTGGTTAGAAATCTGTCTACCTAGGGTTTAAATTCGCACCTATTATGCTGCCCATATCATTGCATTCTACCCACTTCAATTTCTAAAATCAATAGTTGGGACCAAAGATTTTACTTTAATATCCTATAGCATAGAAATATTATTAATAATAAAATATCATGCATGCTCTATACAAGACACTTTGAGTAGGCTAATTAGTGCCCTATATTTTTAAACAGAGAGAGCCACATTCTAACAAGTGGTAAGTCTGAGATTTATGTCTGTGGGATCTAGTTCCCCCCAGTTTCACATGCATCCATACTGTGTGTGCTAGGGATATGTGCCTTCCACAATTTCATTATCAAGTGAGTTGAGTTTTGTTTTATTTTAAATTGGAGTTTTTGAAAATTGGGTTTCCTGTAAAAGATGTTATTAATCCAGTGTCAAACGTGGATGTTCAAATTGTAACCCCACCAATGACAATTGGAGATTCAGCCTTAGAGAAGAATCCAGAGCTCTCATAAATGTGGTCAGTCCCTTATAATAAGAGACCTACAGAAGAACAATCCCCCTCCTGTAGGGGGTGGTTCTGATGTTAAGATCCTGTTCCCCAATTGGTTATTGATCTGTTAGTAAAGAAAGCCATGGGCCTGGCTCCAGCTGCATATGTAGCAGAGGATGGCTTTGTTGTGCACCAATGGGAGGAGGAGCCCTTGGTCCTGCCAGGACTGGACCCCCCAGTGTAGGGGAATGTCAGGGCGGGGAGTCAGGGAGGGGTTTGGTTGGGGAGGGGGAACACCCTTATAGAAGAGGGGGAGGGGGAGGAGGTTTATGGATGGAAAACTGGGAAAGGAAATAATATTTGAAATGTAAATAAAAAATATCCAATAAAAATAAAGAAAGTCATAGGCCAATTGCTGTGTGGAAGGTACAGGCAGGACTTCCGGGACCCTGGGCACAGGCAGAGAGACACAAGGGACAAGAACAGAGTTCAACACAGGCCACTCCTATGGGCAGGCGGTCAGGGAAGTTTAGCAACTGAAGTTTAGGGCAGGTGGGAGAAATGGAGATAAGAAATTGATAAGGGCACACTTTTCCAGGTGAGAGATAGTAGCACTCAGTAATTGTGCCAAGAAGGCAAGTTGAAAATAAACAACTTCGTGTGTGTCTTTTATCTGAGGATTCAGGGAAGCTGGAAGGTGGCTGATAGTACAGTCACTTCCCAAAGCAAAGGCAGGTAGAACAAAACTACATACAACACCCTCCTACATGAAGGTACAATGAGAAAACGATCACTATAAACCAGGGCATCAGATCTATCAGTGCCTTCTAGGACACCCAGGCTCAACTGTGAGAATATGTAACAAGCAATGTTCGTTGTTTAAACTGATCAATCAGTGCATTGTTATGGCATCCTGCATGGACTAAGATGAAAGATTGGCCTGATCCCAAAGCAAAGATCCCAGGACCTGATGCCTCAGAGAGTGTAGGGTCTGGGAGAGGGATCTCTGGCAAGCCCAGATGCTCCCTTCTTATTTATCCTCTTCAAGTCCTACTGGTTCTCTACTGGACAGCCACAATTCAGAAACTCAGTTTCCCTTCCTCTGAGAGGGTCTTTGTATTCACACACATATACATACATACATGCCCGCATGCACACACACACACACACACACACACACACACACACACACACACACACACACCCTAGGACTTCAGGGAAGGACTAGGAGTTCTTTGACTTTGGGAAACAACTTGATATGGTAGAAGTAGAAGCTATTAAGGTCCTGCTTCAGAGCTCAGCTTAACTGTGTCTATAGAAGGTGATGAGGTTGGCCAAGTGCATGAGTCCTTGGTTTCCCGTCTCTCTAATGGGAATGGGAATGTATGTCTCCAAAGGCTTGAGGGGATCTATGAAAGATATGAGATACCACAGCTATAACTTCAGGCACAAGGCAACTAGCCCACAAATGGCCTATGCCTTCTTTTTCCATATCTTTCTAAGAGCTGAGGGACTCTTCTGTAGCTCAAACCCTGATGACCCAACCCTGAGGGATCTTTTGTTCTAGGATTTCGATTTGTTCTGGGAATAACTTGTGTTATCAAAGTTTTTAAATGTCAGCTTCCAGATGCCTGGAAGGAGACACCACAGACACAGGATAACAGGGATGGACTAGGTGGTGCTTCACTAAATAACACATCTGGAAAAGCTGTTCCTCAGGCCAAGTGGAGCAGAAAGACATCTGGTACACATGCCCCGGACCTCTTACCTGCAACAGCTCAAACACAGCGAGGAGGTCCCCTCCAGAGAGGTTTCCACAGAAGATGGGGTGATAGCACAGCTTGGGGGGCTCATAGTCCTGGTCAGCCAGGGTCACAACTGGAGCAGCCACTGTGGCACCCAAATATTCTGGCTTTCCCTAGAGAAGAAATGAGTTTTTGATTGACATCCACTTAGTTCCGACCAGCATCAAGGCAACTTTGCAAATCATTTTTACAAAGTTAGCAGTCAGCAGCATCAACCTATCCCATAACCCCACTCACGGCTTGGCAGACAGAGGGTACTCTCAGGGTCCCAGGGACCTGCTGAGAGGATAAGCTTGGGGGCTCCCTATTCCAAGACTCCTTCTGTAGAGAGATTAATTAAAGTCACCAACCAACCAGAGCAGACTGGGAGGGGAAAGGAAAATGCAAGAAAATGACAGACATTCTAAAGGGGTTTCCATGGTCCACAGGATCGTGAGCTTCAGAGATAAGCAAACCCAAGTCTGTGGTCTCACTCTGCTTCTTTTTCCTGTGTGTGTGGCCTAAGCTAGGTACTCAACCCTTTTGAAGCTCATAAACAGGGCTAAAGGTTTTTATCTCTTCATAACATCCCCCAAAGTGATGCAATCTTATATATCGTTTGCATTATGTACCCAATACATGGTAATGGGATGTCAAAGGCAATGGGCTCCTTTTCACATAGAAAACCAACACTTGGGATGGGAAGCTTGTTCCCTGGAAGGAGAGTGAAGGGGTATTTACTTTGTGGGTCTTCTGCCAGAAAATCTAAACTGCATTTCATAAACACATTCAACCCCAATTTACAGCAGGGGTCGGGGGTAGAGGGAGGGGGTACTGTGCTGACAGCCATCAAGGGTGCAGGAAAGAGTACACCTAGAAGCCATGTCAAGTCCTGACTCTGTCCCTCACCAGCCATGACCTTAATGCATCTGAATTTTCCAAATCTGTCCTAATTTCTAGAGAGCAAGAAAGGCAGGACAAGCCTTCATTGGTCTCCATGGTCACTACGACTCTTGTGAGTCTCGAATCTTGTTTCTTCTCTGACCTTGGCCCACCCCAGAGCACACTGAGAGTGAGGAGGCTTTGGAAAATCTTTCCAAAACAACTGTTGTACTTTATAGATTCTACCTGAGGAGGTAGGGATGTCAAATAAAAGATATAAATCTTTGTCATTTTTAACTTAGAGAAGAGTGCTTGTCTTAGTCACTTAAACCCACCAGTCAGCTTTGGGGGTTACCTGACGTTTCAGCACACAAACATCATTGGAAGAGGAAGAGATTTGATTTATAACCAAAAAGGGCCAGGATGAATGTGGGCTTGCAGGGCCAGGCAGCAACCAAGTAAAAGAGAGTTGGTTACAAGGCTAAAGATGTCCATGCATTTCCCTGAAGCCAGGCAAGAGCAGCACAAACCTATTTCCAAACCTGGCTTGGAGGAGTTTTTAATGTAGCAGTCACATGGGACCAGCTGGGGGTTTGCTGTAGTTGTGGGTTGGTTCATGCAAGCATCACGTCTTTATGAGAGTGGGTGTGGAGTAAATCCTGCTAATTAGATGTGATTTTGATTGTGATCTAAAGAGAACTCTAACTAAAGCAGTGACTAGTGCATCACAGTGTGGTGAGGTCAAAGCCACCTCTGGGTGTATCAGGACTCTATTGACGCTACTGATGTTGAAATAAAGACAGTTCTTGTAGTAGAGCATTTAGAAGGTGTAGTCAGTGTTGCCTAGTGACACATACCACCGCATCACTGTCGTAGAGTTCCACCACCACAAGGGGTGGGGACTCCATTAGCTCCCTTTCTTCGCCATGCAGAACCAACTCATTGAATAGCAGCATCTGGTTCCAGGTAGGAGAGAGAGTCTGGGAAATGACCTGGCAGAAAACAACAAAGGAGCCATTTAACAGTTGGTCAACAGAAACAGGAAGGGTAGGGAAAGTTCATGGCTGCTGTCTGTTAAATGCAAATTTCCAGTCTCTGGAAAACTTTGTATTCCTAATGTTGTATTAGTGGAGTACTGCTTAATGACCTATTTGCATAAATAATTTGCATAAGTAATTTTAATTCACCCTGGTGCTATGATGACATCAGTTGTCCTTTATTGAATATTTATTATATACTATCTATATAGCACTGAGCCATGCACTGTCTCATTCAAACCTTGAAATCTTTCTCAGTACTGTTATTTCCATGACTGTTAAAGAAAAAAAAAAAGGTTCACATGTCTGTTGCAGTAAAAAAATAAAGGTCAGTGCCACCGGTTCCTGCGCATACCCAGGCAGTCACTCTCTCACGTAGTTCTGCTCCCGTGGGCCATGGGAACTAGCAGTAATTTATCTCAGGAACTCCATGCTGGCCCCCATGGTACTCTCTAACCTGGGCTGTCCGAGAGCCATTCCAGCATGGCACCTTGCCACGCTGCTTTGCTCTAACTCACAGTTCCCTTGGCGGTTGTTATTATGCCAGGCATACACATCCCAATTCCATGATGAGCTTGGTGCATCCTGCCACCACACCTTCTCTTGAAAGCAATTAGGACGCCACATAAAAGAACACACCACACAATAACCTCTGACCCAATTGATAAGATATAATTTACCCATCTAGACAGCACAAAATCCTGCACATCTATCCCTTAAAAATACTCATAATAACCTGTATCTGTGCCCAGAGAAGAATCTTAACATCTGCCACCATGTTCTCCCAGCCCCTTCTCCTTTGCTTCTCCCTCTCCTTCTAAAATCTCTGTTCTCACCTCCCTTCCTTCTTGTCCAATGACAGGCCTTCTTTTATCTTATCTGCCTTTACCTGCATAATGACATCAACCTACACATGTTCAGAGTCTACAGATGATAAACAGAAATTCCATCTGGACCATTACTTTCATTGGGCAATACCACTAACACTTCTACTCTAAAGATCCCCTCCACTGAGAAGAGGGAATCAAACAAAATCAAAGTCCCCAATGTTGGCTTTTAAATCTCATCTACTTTATGGAGAAGTCTACAGTTTGTAGCTATTCATTGACTACTTTGACTAGTCCGGAGTCTTCAGAACAACCCTTACCATTTGACAGCAAATGGTGACATTGGTAGTAGGCTGTACCCATCATGCAGATGGAGAAACTGAAAATCTAGGAAGGATGATAGCTTGAAGAATTGGTCCAGAACCATTCTGGTCTCACCACAACCGGCCAATAGCTTTCTTCCCAGGATGTTCAAGAGGAACTTTTGGAAGGGAGAATGTTATTTAAATTTTAATTTCTTTCTTTGTTCATTTAGACATTTGGAAAGAGGCCAGTTTCACAGAACAAAAGACTGAGTTGCTTACAAGGTAGATGGCCCCACACCTGGGCAGACACTGCCCCATTAATATGCAGAGCTTGTACTGGAAAGAGTCCATGGTCATAGCTTTCTTCCAAGCTGTGCAATCAAGCGGGATTTGGAAATGTAAGTGTTGCCTAGCTGCTGGATTCTGGGGAAATTTCCACAGCACCCCTGAATTGTTTCTCACTATTGTCTACTCCAGGAGGGCTGGAAGAAAGAACCAGCCTGCACTAGCCCTCAGTCTCACATAAAACTGCCAGCCTAGTTAAACAGCCAGCCAGCTCCGGTTACAGCACTAAAGTGTTTGTACTGTGGTCACAGAAGAATATCTTTATAGCTCTTTATGTAAGCTGTAAAAGTATCGTGTGGCTGCAGTTCACCTCCCTTCTTGAGTTTTTATTTTAGAATATTTCATGTCTCAGATACAAAGAAGTTTTAAAATGCCTCTGGGGAAATCTACCTTTTCTGACAGAAAAAGGACCACAGTTTAACCAACCGATAAACAGAAGTGACATAGTTGCAATGCAAAGTTGCCTGCTTTATGTCGCTTTTGAGGAGACAGGAGAGCTCTCCGTGGCATGCACCTGACTGACAGAGTATTGTCAAAGCAGACTATGATCTTCATAGCATCTTTGCTACAGGGGGATTTGAATAACTTCCTTCTCGAGTAACTTGGAGGTGCCATTGAATAAGAATCCAGAGGCTAGCATTCATTCAATCTTCTTTCACTCATTCATTATGTAAGGCTAGCATTCATTCAGTCTTCATTCACTCATTCATCATGTGAGGCCAGCATTTATTCAGTCTTCATTCACTCATCCATCATGTACCTACAGTGAGCTAGACTGTGACCTCTGCATAGTGGGTACTTGACAGCCATTTGCATGAATAGATGAGAGGGAACTAACCTGTCCTCCAAGTTGCCATCATATGTAAGATGTCCCTTTAGAGCAATACTTAATGACTCACCCAGACAAGCATCCTCTATTTCTTTGCTCAGCTATCCATGATTTGCCTTGTCTCTTAAGGGCTTCTTTAAGGAACCTCACTGAGCTAAGTTTAAAGCAGCAGTGCCTGTGTATTGCAACCATTGGAAAACACTTACTCCCAATGGGCTTAGGAACTGAGAACTACTCAGTAGCAAAATTT